>NC_069500.1:1056682758-1056982758 GCF_027579735.1 Bombina bombina | reverse complement strand
TACATGTTTACAATCTACGAAATTCTGTTAGGCTGTATTATCAAACGGGAATTATAGACCTTAATAGCTGGATAGTGGAGCCTTGCACTACATATTTCACATATTGTTTTCCAGGGATTTTAAATCCTTTAACTTTTATGTGTTCAATTCGTAGACTCTGAGGATGCACTCACACATTTAATTCTACACTGTGTGTTTAGATTGACATTCAGTCAGAGTGACAGTATGGCAAGACATTGGTGACCCTATTGTACTTTGCCGTTGTGACATGGCGCAAATGTTATTATATGCTCTGCAAAGAGGTAATATTATTAACAGATCTATGTAAGATTGTATACCTCATATGAGCAGTACATATCTAAACATGTCCGATAGTATAAGTGTTGATAGGATACACTGTGAGAAATATCGTAACATGTTTAAGCATTCAGACGTATCATACCCAATCAACCTGCAGGTTATCCATGCACCAACATGCAACCACCCAATCAACTCACGTCTATCAGTAGGTGTAACTTCTGCTGAACGTTCATTGACTGATATGGAGGCGGCGTCTCTGGGCGCTGTCCTGATTGGCTGCTAGTTAACGTAGTGCGGATATAAAAAGCCCTGCACGCTGAAGCCTCGGCTTATTCATTTTTATGCTGAATGTGTAACATTGACAAAGGCTGACAAAGCCGAAACACATTTGTTCTACAACTTTAGATTTTGAGCCGCCTGGTCACTCCAGCCACCTGATTCCGATGTTTCCTGTTATCGGCCAGGAAACAGAGGAGTGATTAGCGGTTTAGCTTCTTTTAGTTTGTATTGGTTCAGTAGGTTGTGGGTAGTTTAACATATTTATCAGGGAATTATTTCCCGGTTTTAACTTTATATAATCAAGTATGAGTGATTTTATATGTAATTTTCTTTGAGTGAGAATGAGTGCTATAACAACCCCTGATCTTTCTGTCCTTGGAGTCTATATGTAATTGCTTAATAAGGGGTAGCACCGGAATTTATTTTGAATTCCTCATCTCACCTACTATACAGTGTAGTGCCAGGTTTTTTTCTTTTGCTCCATTCTTACAGAAATGCAATAAGATTGTGTGATACATTTGATCATTTTTAGAACAGGAACTTAACATAACTAAACAATTAAATGCTTGCTCTCCTGTTAAGTAATCTAAATGAAGGTTAATCTTATTTTCTACTGGGCTGCTGGCTGTCCAATAGGAAAGTTCTTTTTGGTTAATGTCTCTAAATGAAAGGACATTATAATTATCTCATACTGAAAATGTTGTAGATTACTGGTATGGAAGTTGCGATGACCTGGCATTTCATTCATGTCTAACAGATAACTTATAATGCTTTTAGGTATACATTGAGATTGGGTGATAGAGAGGGGTAAAATTATCTAGAGTCATAGGAAGAGTAAAGAGAAAGGGTAGAGAGGAGGTGAAGTTTGGTTGCAGCTTGGGTCTATTTTTCTCAGTTGAAGCCAAGGAGGGGAAGATAGGGTATTATTTTTACTGTTTTAGGAGGGGTTTGTTGGGGTGTTGTCATTATCATATTGTGTATTGATTGTGCTTTCCCAAAGAAATTTGACCTTGAGGAAAAAGGTGATTCTGTTTTGACTGAGGTATCCATATTCTTCTAAGCTTATTAGCTCTTTCCACATGCTGAGAGAAGGTGTTGTAGCTTTTTTCCAGTTTCTGGCTTTTAGAGACTTAGCTGAGTTTATACCTATCTGTAGGATTAGTAATTTTAGTTTGCATAGTATTTTTTGGGGGGCATTAAGAAGGATTATTGGCGTTGTTAAATGGAGCTCATAGGTATTGTTTGACCTCTTTCCAGAAGGATTGTATGAGACTGCAGTGCCACCATATATGCAGGAGGCTGCCGCATTCTCCACAGCCCCTCAGGCAGTCTTTGAACGCCTCTGGGTATTTTAGGTTGATCCTGGAGAGGGTTAGGTACGATCTTAGCAATATTTTGTAGATACGTTCTAAGATTTGAGGGGAAGTGGATGATTTTCGGGTGTGCTGAAAAATCAATGCCCATTCCTTATCAGGTATTGTGGTCACGAATTCTCTCTGCCATTGTATGGTGTATGCAGGGTTGATACCTTTCTGCTTGGATTGGATATGTTTTTGGGATATGGAGAGAGGACTTTTAATAGTGTTTTGTTGGAGGCACAAGTTCTTTAAGGGGTGGGCTGTCTAAGGAGATCTGAGCTATAGATTGAGTTTTTTATAAAGTGGTCTAATTGGGCGTATTTGAGCCAGTTTGTGAATCATCCACCAGAAATTTATTTGAGCTGGGTTCTGTCTCTTTACTTGCCATTGGTTACGAGGATTGCTAGGAGAATAGTGTGTTCCCATTCTCGGGTTCATTGAAAGCCACTGTCTAGGCCACCTGTTAATTCTTGCATTTATTGGGATGGGAAGAGGGGAGATCTGTTTGTTGTAATGTGTCTTCCGCCATTTTTTATTTGCGTCATAGGTATACGCCCACTGGGTGAAATAACTTTATCAATACTGTTTATGCTACATGCTTACGGTACCATTAAACATTATTTATGAATACAAGGTTCACTGAAATTTATATTGAATATTACTTTAACCCCTTAATGACCACAGCACTTTTCCATTTTCTGTCCGTTTGGGACCAAGGCTATTTTTACATTTTTGCGGTGTTTGTGTTTAGCTGTAATTTTCCTCTTGCTCATTTACTGTACCCACACATATTATATACCGTTTTTCTCGCCATTAAATGGACTTTCCAGAGATACCATTATTTTCATCATATCTTATAATTTATTGTAAAAAAAATTATAAAATATGAGAAAAAAATGGAAAAAAAAACACTTTTTCTAACTTTGACCCCCAAAATCTGTAACACATCTACAACCACCAAAAAACACCCATGCTAAATAGTTTCTAAATTTTGTCCTGAGTTTAGAAATACCCAATGTCTACATGTTCTTTGCTTTTTTTGCAAGTTATAGGGCCATAAATACAAGTAGCACTTTGCTATTTCCAAACCATTTTATTCAAGATTAGCGCTAGTTACATTGGGACACTGATATCCGTCAGGAATCCCTGAATATCCCTTGACATGTATATATTTTTTTTTAGAAGACATCCCAAAGTATTGATCTAGGCCAATTTTGGTATATTTCATGCCGCCATTTCACCGCCAAATGCGATCAAATACAAAAAATCGTTCACTTTTTCACTGAAATTATTTACAAACAGCTTGTGCAATTATGGCATAAATGGTTGTAAATTTTTCTCTGGGATCCCCATTGTTCAGAAATAGCAGACATATATGGCTTTGGCATTGCTTTTTGGTAAATAGAAGGCCGCTAAATGCCGCTGTGCACCACACGTGTATTATGCCCAGCAGTGCAGGGGTTAATAAGGGAGCTTGTAGGGAGCTTGTAGGGTTAATTTTAGCTTTAGTGTAGTGTAGCAGACAACCCAAAGTATTGATCTAGGCCCATTTTGGTATATTGCATGCCACCATTTCACCGCCAAATGCGATCAAATAAAAAAAAAAGTTCCCTTTTTCACAAACTTTTTGTTTCTCACTGAAATTATTTACAAACAGCTTGTGCAATTATGGCATAAATGGTTGTAAATTTTTCTCTGTTATCCCCTTTGTTCAGAAATAGCAGACACATATGGCTTTGGCGTTGCTTTTTGGTACTTAGGCCGCTAAATGCGCATCACGCGTATTATGGCTAGCAGTGAAGGGGTTAATTAGGTAGCTTGTAGGGAGCTTGCAGGGTTAATTTTAGCTTTAGTGTAGAGCTTAGCCTCCCACCTGAAACATCAGACCCCCTGATCCCTCCCAAACAGCTCTCTTCCCTCCCCCACCCCACAATTGTCCCCGCCATCTTAAGTACTGGCAGAAACTCTGCCAGTACTAAAATAAAAGCTATATTTGGGCTTTTTTTTTTAAGAAAAGGCATATTTACATATGCTGCTCTGTAGGACCCCCCTTTAGCCCCCAACCTGACTGATCCCCCACCAAACAGCTCTCTAACTCTCCCCCTCTGCCTTAATGGCCGCCATCTTGGGTACTGGCAGCTGTCTGCCAGTACCCAGTTTAGAATAAAATGACTGATATTTTTTATTTTTTCCCCTTTTCTGTAGTGTAGCTCCCTGCCCCAGCAAAGACCAACCCCCCACCCCCTCCTAGATACCTCCGATTTATATATATTATAATTTTAATACAGCATTTTTCAAACTTTTAATAAGTTATAGTTTCTGTAGTGTAGCGTTCCCACACGCTCCCGCCCCGTGCACGCGCCCGCCCGCCGCCCCCCGTGCACGCGCGCGCGCCCGTGCGCGCCCCCATCAGCCCTGCCCCCGATCCCGCCCCCCTCTACATTACCCGGCCCATCGATGGCCGCCCACCCGCCTCCCAAGTCGGCTCCCACCCACCAACGATACCGGCCATCGATGTCCGGTGCAGAGAGGGCCACAGAGTGGCTCTCTCTGCATCGGATGGCCAGACAGTGTTATTGCAGGATGCCTCCATATCGAGGCATCACTGCAATAACCGGAAAGCAGCTGGAAGCGAGCAGGATCGCTTCCAGCTGCTTTCCACACCGAGGACGTGCAGCGTACGTCCTCAGGCATTAACTGCCTTTTTTTTGAGGACGTACCCTGCACGTCCTCGGTCATTAAGGGGTTAAAAAAAGAAATACTATATAGATCCTTGCTTCTCACATAGTTCACATCATAATATTTTGAACATTTATTTACATGTTTAGCATTTTAAACACTTTAAACAAGGCAGCATTATCTACATTCCCTAAAAAAATATTTTTATTTTTACTTATGATTATGCTAGACTGTATGTAACTTACATGGCTCTATATTGAAGATTCTCTATATTCTATTGCTTATTTGTTGGATTAAAATGTATTATTATAATTTCTTAAAGGAACAGTGCACAGTTTATTTCTTAATTTAGACAACTTGGGGTTAATGCCCTTAAGTTAAAAATCCATTTACATTCTTCTTAGAGCAGATTTGTATCTACATCAATACCCCTACCTAGCAGGTTGATTGTTTTCTGACCCATAAATTTGAATTGTTCATCAGTACTCCCATGGTACTTTTTAAAGTGACAGGCAACACTACTTATTTTGATTTTGTGTTTTATATCTCTCTTGTGGGCTGATTTGAATTTGAAAAATTAAACCAGCCAATAGGAATGTAAGTGTATCCCCATTATAAATAGGATAGTTTGCATTCAATATTCAGTGTGTGGCTGTAGACCACATGAAGAGGGAGCTTCATGTTGCTGGGCTGAAGACGAGGACCTCCGCCAATTACCTCGCCACCGCCACCGGGATGAAGATTGAAGATGGACCGCGGACGGGAAGAAGATGGAACCACGATGGATGAAGATGAAGATGGAGTGCCGCCCATCATCATTGATGAGAACCATTTTTGGGGTTAGAGTAAGTTTATTATTTATTTTTTTAAGATTATTATTTTATTTTTTTATGGGCAGAAAAAGAGCTGAATGCCCTTTTAAGGACAGTTCCTATCCAAATGCCCTTTTCGAGGCAATGGGTAGTTTAGTTTTTTTTTAGTTAGGATTTTTTTATTTTGGGTGGTAGGGGGTCGCAATGTTAGGGGGTATCTGTTTTATTTTATGCAAAAGAGCAGTTAGCTTTAGGGCAACACCCTTTTTAAGGCCTATTGGTAGTTTATGTGTAAAATAGTTTATTTTTATTTTGGGGTGGGGTTTTTGGGGATATTAGAATAGGATTTTTTTTTGGTAATTTCCGGCTAGATTACGAGTCTTGCGTTAGCCTTAAAAAGCAGCATTGAGAGGTCCCAAAGCTGCTTTTTAACACCTGCTGGTTTACGAGTCTTGAAATGACAGGCTCACCGCTCACTTTTTTGGTCAGACTCGAAAATACCACAAATCCACTTACGTCAATTGCGTATCCTACATTTCCAATGGGACTTGCTGCATAACGCCGGTATTACGAGTCTTCCAAAAAGTGAGCGGTAGACCCTCGCCTGTCAAGACTGATACCGCATTTAAAAGTCAGTAGTTAAGAGTTTTATGGGCTAACGCCGTAGCATAAAACTCTTAAATAAAGTGCTAAAAATTACACTAACACCAATAAACTACCTATTAACCTCTAAACTGACCCCCCCCACAGAGCAAACACTAACAAAAAAAAATAAAAAATTAACTCCTAATCTGCCGAACTGGACATCGCCGCCACTATAATAAATATATTAACCCCTAAACTGCCGCACTCCCGCATTGCAAACACTAGTTAAATATTATTAACCCCTAATCTGCTTGCCCTAACATCGCCGGCACCAACCTACATTTATTAACCCCTAATCTTCCGCCCCCAACGTCGCCGCCATTATAATAAAGTTATTAACCCCTAAACCTAAGTCTAACCCTAAACTTAACACCCCCTAACTGAAATATAATTTAAATACATCAAAATAAAATTACTATCATTAACTAAATTATTCCTATTTAAAACTAAATATTTACCTATAAAATAAACCCTAAGCTAGCTACAGTATAACTAATAGATACATTGTAGCTAGTTTAGGGTTTATTTTTATTTTACAGGCAACTTTTTATTTATTTTAACTAGGTACAATTGTTATTAAATAGCTATTAACTATTTAATAACTACCTAGTTAAAATAAAGACAAATGTACCTGTAAAATAAAACCTAACCTATGTTACAATTACACCTAACACTATAATTAAATTAATTCACTAAACTAAATACAATTAAATACAATTAAATACAATTATCTAAAGTATGAAAAAAACACTAAATTACAGAAAATAATAAAATAATTACAAGATTTTTAAACTAATTACACCTAATCTAATGCCCCTAATAAAATAAAAAAGCCCCCCAAAATAATTAAAAGCCCTACCCTATACTAAATTACAAATAGCCCTTAAAAGGACCTTTTGCGAGGCATTGCCCCAAAGTAATCAGCTCTTTTACCTGTAAAAAAAGTACATTACCCCCCCAACATTAAAACCCACGACCCACACACCCAACCCTACTCTAAAACCCACCCAATCCCCCCTTAATAAAACCTAACACTAACCCCTTGAAGATCAACCTACCTTGAGAAGTCTTCAACAAAGCCGGGCGAAGTGGTCCTCCAGACGGGCAGAAGTCTTCATCCAAGCCGGCCAGAAGAGGTCCTCCAGATGGGCAGAAGTCTTCATCCAGGCAGCATCTTCTATCTTCATCCATCCGGCGCGGAGCGGCTCCATCTTCCAGACATCCAATGCGGAGCATCCTCTTCCATCAACGCCCAACAGAAGAATGAAGGTTTTATTTTATTTTTTATATTCATTTTTTTATTGAGGTTTTGCATAACAAACAATAAACAATGATTGCCTTTTAGCAACAAAAATACAAATACAGTAGAGTACAATGTTTTGCCAATGAAAAAATAAACAGTAGCAAGGCTGAGGAAACCTCAATTTTTGTAATAATCTAGTAGGGGCTGACTAATTGGAAGACCCCTTTCGGGTCAAATGGTCAAGGAGAGTAAGAAACAACTGTTAGTCAGATGAGCAGCTATTTATGAGCTTAAAAAAGTGAGCGTATAGTGTAGGGTGGGAGGAAATTCAGCGGGCAAGCGCCGCTTATAAAATGGAGGGGAAAAATGGAGGGCGGAGCCATATAACAAAGCTACATGTGGAAAATGGCTGAATATCAACAGCAATTATCAGGGGAGCAGTCATAGGGTAGAGTATCAGTAAGAGCCAAGTGACAATGGAAGCTGAGAATTTATGAACATCAAAATGGTAGTATTACATGGAGGGATGTATGCTGGATATGCCAGTTTATGTTACTTAGAGGGGTTGTATAGGAAAATGTAAAGAAAAGTCCAGGATATAAGTCAATGTTAGACATTTGGGGTATATAGGCTGTTGGATAAGAATAAGCATATCTTATACTAACTTCTAAATTTGGGGGAGGGAGATATCTATTTTAAGAGTGAATTATGCTAAGTAAGAGGTAGATAGATGGTGCATGGGGTAGATAAGGGATATCTTGAAAAAGCAAGAGGTTATAAATAATAGAAGGAATACAATAACAGTTAAGGTACAATATAATATGCTTTACCCTTATACTTCTATGAGACCTCTATAACTATTTGAAACATATAACTTAGGTAGACATGTAAAAACAACAACAATACCACTAGAAAAGCTTGTCTATAGAAAAACAGTACCTTCTATATCTAGGTTGGAAGCCCAGGCTAATATCGTACTCAGGTATGAAACAGAGATGTGGCTTAGCAGAAATGAGCTGCCTACATCTACTTGGGAAACAATAACCTGTTAGATGAGCAAAAGAAATGTTCATATTGCATAGGGATAGTAACTAAGGGTGTACTTTTATGCTTTTTATAAGGGAGTCTACAACTAAAAATACAAAGAGTTAGCAAGAGGAAAAATAATGTTTTGATAACGAGGAGCAAAAACTCTGATTCTTTAACTCATTAAAAAAGGTAGTTGAAAGTATAAGAATAAACAGTCTATGCTATGAGTCAAAGGACAACATCTTATTTAACAAACAGAAGCGTTAGATATGTATTTGTGAACCACTCTATAAATTAGAATGCTTAAGTTGTATTGCCATGGTTCACAGGAATAATAATTAGTGGTGCACTCTATACCTTTGAGGAGCATTTTGGTAGGGCGTAATATCAGAGTTAGTAGAGCATAAGGCTAGTAAGCAGATTATCCTCTAGTATAGTATAGAGCTCCTCATACTATTTACATTAAAACATATAGGGATGCATAGGGAGATCAGACCATATCACTAATAGGCAAATGGATGCATCATAAGTAGAGCTGAATGCTGCGTGTCACGCTACCGTATTAAGGAACAATGTACACATAAATATATGGATAAAACAGATGAAAGCATAGAGGATGCCAGCAGCATAGGACCGGTATAGGTATAAGTAGAGCCTGAAGCTAAATAACATACAATATAATAACGCTAAAGTAGAAAGGATCATACCTAACTTGCATAGGTACATGTAGATATAAACACATAAATATAGATACCCAGAGCCAACCACCCAATCCCTTACTTCAGTAAATATGTGTGAAATAGCATTCCAAGGTATAGTGCTCATAAAGGAAAAAAAAGAAATGAGGGCACTGCAAATAATCCTCTAACATTTCCATCAATCAAGGACATACAGTAGTATATAATGGTGTACTGCAGGGTATGTTCATTACTAATTCAAGATGCTGTATATGAGAAACTGAAAAGTAAAATGTCCAGTACCGTGCATAAGCAATATACATATAAAGGACTCCAGTTCAATAAAAGAATACAGTAAAAGTCCTCTATTAATTAACTAAAAGTCAAAAGGCGGACCACAACAAAGATTAACCCTCAGGGAAGCAGGCATTTATGTACATTAAAGAAGACAAACATCTGAGTGTGTGTCTGTGAGGGGTAGCAAAGTTAGCCTATGCCCAATCGAAGCTCGAGGCAAAAAAGCTGTGACCCAGACCCGTTCCCGGTGATTGCAAATGGGAGGATGGCCAAGATTACCGTAGCTTCTAGCGTTGTTTCAGCTGATGATCACCTGGACAACCCTGTTGAAAGTTCTCGTGGGAGCAATAGGCTATTCCTTAGTGCCTGCTGAGCAGATATTCCCTGAATCGACGGTGAGGAGGTGCAGATGGTTTTAATGACAAGGTAGGTGTCAGTCAGTCCGATCTTCTTGATGCGTTCCTGTAGTTCCTGGGACAGCAGGGTCTCTCTGACTAGGGGTTGTTTCAAGTCCAGATCTCTGCTCTGTACAGGGGTCAGGTACTCAGCCGGACCCAGCATAAACATCTCTGATGAGTAGTCCGCATATTCTGGGATGGCCACTTGGAGCTGGGCTGGAGGATCATAGTGAACAGGTAAGGCCATAGATGATGAGTCATCATGTGTGCGCAAAGTGGCCAAGCATGATTTCACCTCAGTCAGCAGAAAACAGAAGTCCAATGTTTGCCCCAACTTGCAATACCCCAGGTTCAGTGTGTATCTGTCAGAGGGTACCTCTGGGTTTTCCTGAGTCTTGCATGCGGGTGTAGCGTATTTCCCGCCACGCTGTACAGGGTCAGTGCTCTCGGCTACAAAGTTCAGCGGTGGTGTGAAGGCTGATAGCAGCAGTGTTAGGTCCTCTTTCAGACTCCGATAGTGCCTTTCCAAGAGTTGTTGGGTGAGTTGTTCCCAGATTTCTACAGCTTCCATGTCGGCAGTTCCATCTGGGAGTGAGTGCTTTCTGGTGTCCCCACATGGAATAGCTTAAAAGGGGATAAAAGCGATGCGTTTCCAAAATGGTGTATCTTCAATTTCTCTAAGTACAGTATAGATGAGTTTTGGTTTCTAAAGTATCACAGAAGAAGTTCGAGCTCTTTATATGAAAATTAAACCAAGTAATTATATCTGAAAGCCCGGAGCTTCAGAGAAATGCATCCAGCTTCCTTGGCAGTTGGCTCTGCCCCCCGAATGAAGGTTTCTTTATATGGCATCATCCAATATGGAGTCCCTTCAAATCCGATTGGCTGATAGAATTCTATCAGCCGATCGGAATTAAGGTAGAAAAAAATCCTATTGGCTGATGCAATCAGCCAATAGGATTGAAGTTCATTCTTCAGTTGGACGTCGAAGACTTCTGTCCATCTGGAGGACCTCTTCTGACCGGCTTGGATGAAGACTTCTGCCCATCTGGAGGACCACTTCGCCCGGCTTTGTTGAGGACTTTGGCCCGGTTGGGTGAAGACTTCTCAAGGTAGGGTGATCTTCAAGGGGTTAGTGTTAGGTTTAATTAAGGGGGTATTGGGTGGGTTTTAGAGTAGGGTTGGGTGTGTGGGTGGTGGGTTTTAATGTTGGGGGGTATTGTACTTTTTTACAGGTAAAAGAGCTGATTACTTTGGGGCAATGCCCCACAAAAGGCTTTTTTAAGGGCTATTTGTAATTTAATATAGGGTAGGGCCTTTTATTATTTTGGGGGGCTTTTTAATTTTATTAGAGAGATTAGATAAGGTGTAATTAGTTTAAAAAACTTGGAATTATTTTATTATTTTCTGTAATTTAGTGGGGGTTTTTGTACTTTAGATAATTGTTTTAAATTGTAATTAATTGTATTTAGTTTAGGGAATTTATTTAATTATAGTGTTAGGTGTAATTGTGACTTAGGTTAGGATTTATTTTACAGGTAAATTTGTCTTTATTTTAACTAGGTAGCTATTAAATAGTTAATAACTATTTAATAACTATTGTACCTAGTTAAAATAAATACAAAGTTGCGTGTAAAATAAAAATAAACCCTAAGCTAGCTACAATGTAACTATTAGTTATATTGTAGCTATCTTAGGGTTTATTTTATAGGTAAGTATTTAGTTTTAAATAGGAATAATTTAGTGAATTGTAGTAATTTTATTTAGATTTATTTAAATTATATTTAAGTTAGGGGGTGGTTAGGATTAGACTTAGATTTAGGGGTTAATAACTTTAATATAGTTGCGGCAACATTGGGGGCGGCAGATTAGGGGTTGAGATGTGGGAGGGCGGCGGTTTAGGGGTTAATATATTTATTATAGTGGCGGAGATGTTCGGTTCGGCAGATTAGGGGTTAAACATTTTTATTTAGTGTTTGCGATGTTGGGGGGCCTCGGATTAGGGGTTAATAGGTAGTTCATGGGTGTTAGTGTACTTTTTAGCACTTTAGTTAAGAGTTTTATACTACGGTATCAGTCTTGACAGGGGAGGCTGTACCGCTCACTTTTGGTTAGACTCATAATTCCGGCGTTATGCAAGTCCCATAAAAAATATAGGATACACAATTGACGTAAGTGGATTTGCGATATTTTCGAGTCTGACCAAAAAAGTGAGCAGTACACCTGTCATTTCAAGACTCGTTATACCAGCGGACGTTAAAAAGCAGCATTAGGACCTCTTAACGCTGCTTTTTAATCATAACTCACAACTCGTAATCGGGAGTTTTTCTGTAAAAAAGTGTATGTTTTCAAGATTAAAAATGTGGCATATTTATAGAATGGAGTCATAAAATGATTTCTTGCAAATCTCTTCTTGAAGTAAAAATATTTTAAAATAAATTAAAGGGCATAAGCACCTTGAAAAGTCTTTTGTGTACTTTTGCAATGAATTGACATGCAGGCCAAATGTTTTTCAACTGCAAGACTCCACTTGCCTTATTTGTAGGAGCCAATCCAGACCTAGCAGCAAATATAATTCTATTCACTGTCATTGTATTAGTATCTTATCACCACCTGCCTGAAGACAAGAAAACTAAGTAACAAAATTTTGTCTCTGCACAGTCACAGCTACTTTTGCTATTTTTCTTTGTATCTAGTCAAACCAATTGTTCCTAAGTAAGCAACAGATGGTACCAAACAATGAACAATACAAAAAAAATAAGTAATAACCTTTTTGCATTAACCAATCACTTAAATAGTTCCTAGTCACAACCCAGGCCTCTTTTAAGCTTTTAACACTTCAATTCTTCTAACTCTCTAACTGACCCCTATACCTAATACCAATCAACCCCCAGCAACATTGGCAACACCAGATCAACTAATATACCCCACACATAATCCATCACAGCAAAAAGGAACTCTTTCATTCTAACCACCCTATTAAAAAATGCGATTAGTGGCAATACGCCTCTTGGATGATCCCACGTTTTTTTTTTTTTTATTGAGGATCTACTGCAGAAACTAAGATGAGATATATCAGGGGTGCAAGTGTAAAACACATATCAATCTTTTCTGCAGCTGAAAACAAAGAGTAAGTGGCTTGATTGTGTTTCCATTAGTTTCACAGTTTACTGTGTATGTATAAGTAGTGGAAGAGATTACAGCTGATATCTCCCACAGCATGAATATAAGGGATGGGCGAATATTTTGAAACATTCGAAAAATTAAACAAATTTTTACACATTGGTTCATTTGTTTCGAATTTTGAATCTTTGAACAACATTTGTTTTATGTAATAATATTTATAATGGTTTCTTTAAATGTAATATTCAATTTGAATTTTCTAATAATATTAGAATTCATATATTTATAATAGTACTTCTAATGCTTTCCTTAAATGTAATATTCAAATTATGCAATATTCGAAATAGAAACATTTGAATTGATATATTTGTATCTATTATATATCAATTTACTAAATTCCCTACCACATGAACTTTTGAATTTCTGAATAGTATTTGTTAAATTGAATTTTACATTCAAAATTTCAAATGTGGACATTCCATCTAATTACGAATTCGAAAGTGACATTCAAAACTGTAAATAGCATTCATTTATAGAATTTTATTCTTATTAACAATCGATTATGTAAATTGAATATTGACAATAACATTTGTTCCAACTTTCAAATTTGAATATAAACACATTCACCCATCCCTAATGAATATAACGACCTGCCATGGCTACAGCACCGGATGTTCCACCAGAATTAGCATTCTTTAGTTTTTTGGGGGTGGCTTATTTTTTGGTGAAATGAAAAAGCTGTTTCAGTTAGGTGTACTTGATATATATATATATATACAGGGAGTGCAGAATTATTAGGCAAATGAGTATTTTGACCACATCATCCTCTTTATGCATGTTGTCTTACTCCAAGCTGTATAGGCTCGAAAGCCTACTACCAATTAAGCATATTAGGTGATGTGCATCTCTGTAATGAGAAGGGGTGTGGTCTAATGACACCAACACCCTATATCAGGTGTGCATAATTATTAGGCAACTTCCTTTCCTTTGGCAAAATGGGTCAAAAGAAGGACTTGACAGGCTCAGAAAAGTAAAACATAGTGAGATATCTTGCAGAGGGATGCAGCACTCTTAAAATTGCAAAGCTTCTGAAGCGTGATCATCGAACAATCAAGCGTTTCATTCAAAATAGTCAACAGGGTCGCAAGAAGCGTGTGGAAAAACCAAGGCGCAAAATAACTGCCCATGAAATGAGAAAATTCAAGCGTGCAGCTGCCAAGATGCCACTTGCCACCAGTTTGGCCATATTTCAGCCCTGCAACATCACTGGAGTGCCCAAAAGCACAAGGTGTGCAATACTCAGAGACATGGCCAAGGTAAGAAAGGCTGAAAGACGACCACCACTGAACAAGACACACAAGCTGAAACGTCGACTGGGCCAAGAAATATCTCAAGACTGATTTGTCTAAGGTTTTATGGACTGATGAAATGAGAGTGAGTCTTGATGGGCCAGATGGATGGGCCCGTGGCTGGATTGGTAAAGGGCAGAGAGCTCCAGTCCGACTCAGACGCCAGCAAGGTGGAGGTGGATTACTGGTTTGGGCTGGTATCATCAAAGATGAGCTTGTGGGGCCTTTTCGGGTTGAGGATGGAGTCAAGCTCAACTCCCAGTCCTACTGCCAGTTTCTGGAAGACACCTTCTTCAAGCAGTGGTACAGGAAGAAGTCTGCATCCTTCAAGAAAAACATGATTTCCATGCAGGACAATGCTCCATCACACGAGTCCAAGTACTCCACAGCGTGGCTGGCAAGAAAGGGTATAAAAGAAGAAAATCTAATGACATGGCCTCCTTGTTCACCTGATCTGAACCCAATTGAGATTTACAAGGAGGGAAAACAGTACACCTCTCTGAACAGTGTCTGGGAGGCTGTGGTTGCTGCTGCACGCAATGTTGATGGTGAACAGATCAAAACACTGACAGAATCCATGGATGGCAGGCTTTTGAGTGTCCTTGCAAAGAAAGGTGGCTATATTGGTCACTGATTTGTTTTTGTTTTGTTTTTGAATGTCAGAAATGTATATTTGTGAATGTTGAGATGTTATATTGGTTTCACTGGTAAAAATAAATAATTGAAATGGGTATATATTTGTTTTTTGTTAAGTTGCCTAATAATTATGCACAGTAATAGTCACCTGCACACACAGATATACCCCTAAAATAGCTATAACTAAAAACAAACTAAAAACTACTTCCAAAACTATTCAGCTTTGATATTAATGAGTTTTTTGGGTTCATTGAGAACATGGTTATTGTTCAATAATAAAATTAATCCTCAAAAATACAACTTTCCTAATAATTCTGCACTCCCTGTATATATATATAAATGCTAGAAAAAAAGCAGCACTAAAAAGTGCCTTTACATAGTGGTCTATGGGGACTGTGCTTTAAGCTGCAAATATATATGTATATGCTTATATATATGTATGTGTTAATATGTGTATATACATATATAAACACAATAATTCAAAAATGCCTGGGCCATGCATAAGGCTATCCTAGGAAAAAAGTAACCTGTAATATGGGTAGACTTGATGGGCCTTTTGGTTCTTATCTATTGTCAAATTCTATCGCCTAGGTTATGAGTTTTGTCGGTAATGCTGTGCGGTGCTAACGAGCAGTTTTCCCTCACCGCTCACCTACAGACAACGCTGGTATTACGGGTTTTTACAAACCCGGCGTTAGCCGCAGAAAAGTGAGCGTAGAGTAAAATTTAGCTCCACATCTCACCTCAATACCATTGATAGGAATCAATACCTGAAAAAAAAAACTAACACCTGCAAAAAAGCAGCGTAAAGCTCCTAACGCAGCCCCATTGATTCCTATGGGGAAGTAAAAGTTATGTCTACACCTAACACCCTAACATGAACCCCGACTCTAAACACCCCTAATCTTACACTTATTAACCCCTAATCTGCCGCCCCCAACATCGCTGCACCCTACATTATAATATTAACCCCTAATCTGCCGCTCCGGCCACCGCCGCCACCTACATTATAGTTATGAACCCCTAATCTGCTGCCCCCAACATCGCCGACACCTACATTATATTTATTAACCCCTACTCTGCCGCCCCCAATGTCGCCGCAACCTACCTAAATGTATTAACCCCTAATCTGCCGTCACTATATTAAAGTTATTAACCCCTAAATCTAAGTCTAACCCTAACCCTAACACCCCCTAACTTAAATATAATTTAAATAAATCTAAATAAAATAACTATCATTAACTAAATTATTCCTATTTAAAACTAAATACTTACCTATAAAATAAACCCTAAGCTAGCTACAATATAACTAATAGTTACATTGTAACTATGTTAGGATTAATTTTTATTTTACAGGCAACTTTGTTTTTATTTTAACTAGGTAGAATAGTTATTAAATAGTTATTAACTATTTAATAACTACCTAGTTAAAATAAATTCAAATTTACCTTTAAAATAAATCCTAACCTAAGTTACAATTACACCTAACACTACACTATAATTAAATGAATTACCTAAACTAAATAAAATTAAATACAATTTAAAAAAATTATCTAAAGTACGAAAAAAAAAACCCCACTAAATTACAGAAAATAATAAAATAATTCCAATTTTTTTTAAACTAATTACACCTAATCTAATCCCCCTAATAAAATAAAAAATCCCCCCAAAATAATAAAAACCTATACCCTATACTAAATTACAAATAGCCCTTAAAAGGGCCTTTTGCGGGGCATTGCCCCAAAGTAATCAGCTCTTTTACCTGTTAAAAAAAGTACAACATCCCCCCAACATTAAACCCCACCACCCACACACCCAACCCTACTCTAAAACCCACCCAATACCCCCTTAATAAAACCTAACACTAACCCCTTGAAGATCACCCTATCTTGAGAAGTCTTCACCCAGCCGGGCCCAAGTCCTCAATGAAGCCGGGCGAAGTGGTCCTCCAGGCGGGCAGAAGTCTTCATCGAAGCCGGCCAGAAGAGTTCCTTCAGATGGGCAGAAGACTTCATCCAGGCGGCATCTTCTATCTTCATCCATTCGGCGCGGAGCGGCTCCATCTTCAAGACATCTGACGCGGAGCATCCTCTTCACACAAAGTCCAACTGAAGAATGAACTTCAATCCTATTAAATGATGTCATCCAAGATGGAGTCCCTTGAATTCCGATTGGCTGATAGAATGCTATCAACCAATCGGAATTAAGGTTGAAAAAATCCTATTGGCTGATGCAATCAGCCAATAGAATTGAAGTTCAATCCTATTGGCTGATCCAATCAGCTAATAGGATTGAGCTCGCATTCTATTGGCTCATTGGATCAGCCAGTAGAATGCGAGCTCAATCCTATTGGCTGATTGCATCAGCCAATAGGATTTTTTCTACCTTAATTACGATTGACTGATAGAATTCTATCAGCCAATCGGAATTCAAGGGACGCCATCTTGGATGACGTCATTTAAAGGAACCTTCATTCTTCAGTTGGACTTGGTTTGAAGAGGATGCTCCGCATCGGATGTCTTGAAGATGGAGCCGCTCCGTGCCGGATGGATGAAGATAGAAGATGCCACTTGGATGAAGACTTCTGCCCATTTGGAGGACCACTTTGGCCGGCTTCATTGAGGACTTCGGCCCAGCTGGGTGAAGACTTCTGAAGGTAGGGTGATCTTCAAGGGGTTAGTGTTAGGTTTTATTAAGGGGTATTGGGTGGGTTTTAGAGTAGGATTGGGTGTGTGGGTGGTGGGTTTTAATGTTGGGGGGTATTGCACTTTTTTTTACAGGTAAAAGAGCTAATTACTTTGGGGCAATGCCCAGCAAAAGGCCCTTTTAAGGGCTATTTATACTTTAGTATAGGGTAGGGCTTTTTATTATTATTTTTTTTTATTATTTTATTAGGGGGATTAGATTAGGTGTAATTAGTTTAAAAAACTTTTAATTATTTTATTATTTTCTGTAATTTAATGTTTTGTTCTTTTCGTACTTTATATATTGTTTTAAAATTGTATTTAATTGTATTTAGTTTAGGTAATTAATTTAATTATAGTGTAGTGTTAGGTGTAATTGTAACTTAGGTTAGGATTTATTTTACAGGTAAATTTGAATTTATTTTAACTAGGTAGCTATTAAATAGTTAATAACTATTTAATAACTATTCTACCTAGTTAAAATAAATAGAAAGTTGCCTGTAAAATAAAAATAAACCCTAAGCTAGATACAATGTAACTATTAGTTATATTGTAGCTAGCTTATGATTTATTTTATAGGTAAGTATTTAGTTTTAAATAGGAATAATGTAATGAATTGTAGTAATTTTATTTAGATTTATTTAAATTATATTTAAGTTAGGGGGTGTTAGGTTAGGGTTAGATTAGGGGTTAATAAATGTAGGTAGGTGTCGGTGATGTTAGGGACTGCAGATTAGGGGTTAATAAAATGTAACTAGTGTTTGCGTTGCTGAAGAGTGCGGCGGTTTAGGGGTTAATATTTTTTTATAGTGGCGGTGATGTCTGGTCGGCAGATTAGGGGTTAAAAATATTTTTTTAGTGTTTGCGATGTGGGGGGGGGGGGGGCTTGGTTTAGGGGTTAATAGGTAGTTTATGGGTGTTAGTGTACTTTTTAGCACTTTAGTTAAGAGATTTATACTACGGCGTTAGCCCATAAAACTCTTAACTACTAACTTTTAAATGCGGTATCAGTCTTGACAGGAGAGGCTGTACCGCTCACTTTTTGGAAGACTCGTAATACCGGCGTTATGCAAGTCCCATTGAAAATATAGGATACGCAATTGACGTAAGTGGATTTGCGGTATTTTCAAGTCTGATCAAAAAAGGGAGCAGTGAGCCTGTCATTTCAAGACTCGTAATACCAGCGGGCATTAAAAAGCAGCGTTGGGACCTCTCAACTCTGCTTTTTAAGGCTAATGCAAAACTCATAATCTAGGTGTATGTTTCTATGTTTCTATAAATATGTATGCATATATTCATATACATATATATATTTTAAAATTGCTGCCCAACGCTGAGTGACTTACCCCCTGCGCTGTGCTAGGTTATGTGCCGTGTCTCACAGAATCAAAACAAGGTTCCCATTGGAGCCTATGAAAGCTCACTTTCTTGAGCGCAATGCTTCCAGGCAATGTGAATGCAAGGTCACGTTAACTTTGCACTTAGCTTGTAATACCAGAGCACAATTGGGTGCACTGGTATTACTGAGTGGAAGGCAAATATTTAGCTTGCAAGAGCACAATTTTGCAATCCATTCGTAATCTAGGCCTTTTTCATTGCAAAATGTAAACTAAATGTTTAGTTATTGCAGCACCCTCAAAGTCAAAGGTATTAGCTGCCCTTTCAAGGAAGTCCTTTTTTCACACATTCACTCTGCACAGGACAAATACTGTGGTTAAAGTAAATTAATAATATAGTAACTGTAATATAAAAATATAGGTTATACAAGATTAGGTCCATCATATACATTCGTTGATGTTTATCTTTGTGGTCACCTATTATTCTCTTTGTAAATTTAGGACATTTTAATCTAAACTTTAATACATAGGACAATTATAAAGGAGAAATACTAACACCCTTAAGTTGAATGTTCAAGGTTATTAGTATTTTTTTCAGCTTTCCATGTCATAATGACATCACACATGCACAGGTGAAATGTGCTTTTGACACAGAGATAACACCAAGTTGAAGCTTTACATTTCCTTATCTTATGAATATTTATTTCAGCAAAATAAATTGAATACATTTTAAAAGGAGAGTTTTAACTACATGTCAAATTTCATATCAAATCTATGGTAGTTTTGACTGTAGAATTGTCTACATTTCTCTCATTACTGTTTCACATTTTAATAGTTTAACCAATGTGCTTCAAAATTTGCAGTGACTGCCAGTTTAAAACAATATTGTACATCCATTCTACCAGTGAAAAGTTGCAAGGTTTGAAAAGCTACAATGAACAGAATTTTTACATGATTAACCAGCATTTCATATATTATATTATTTACTATTTTGCTGTTGTGCACATACAATTCAAAATAGATGCTGGATTGCTTGAAATGCTATTTATTAGATATGGCATTTTTGAGAATTACTGAAGAGCAATAAAAAACATACTGACATTTACAGTCTAATATGGTCTGGTCTTTTATCTCAAATGCAGGATGTGATAGTCCCTTGATAGATGATATTTGTAATTACTTTACAACGTGCCATTTGAATTGTCAAATGTATCCCATAAACAATGAATGAGGCATCTCCCTTGGCATTCTTTATATAAAGTTAATATCTAATTTTGAAGTATGTGTAATAAATCTACATTCTTTATATAAATTTAAATAAAAAAATTAAAGTATTAGTATAAAATCATGCAGCATGATTTTAGCCTTGATTTCAAGAGTAATATGTGCTTATGTGCTAGCAAATACTTTAAAAATTGTAATCTTTTCTTCCATCAAACAAGGAGCTAATATATCTATCTATTTATCTATCTATTTATTTATCTACACATATGATCGATGTCCAAAGATTTACCAAGACAAACTTTGTAGAAAAGTAAGAGAGTACTTATCTTATCTCTGCTTCCGGAAATTGGTGCAAAGAGTAGCAAACAGTAGATTGTGTCCAATCCTTAGGACCTCTCTCTTCAACTAATCCGCATGTATGGCAGCTGCGGACAACCTAGTCAGGCGATGGAGCCCTCCAGTCCCGTTGGCAGGAAATGGCCACAACATGCTGACATGTCCGTCTTCAGTGAGTATTCCACCCGCTCTGACGTCAGAGCAAAGTGCTAAGAGTGGGCGCCGGGTGATGAGGTCAGTTGGAGAAGAAAGTAGGATGTACCAATCGTCTGCAGGCAGGGCTTAAGTCTACGGTAAGCTGTAAGCGGTATCCCATCTGCTATATATAATAAGGGATATCCCAAAGAAAAGGTAGCAAAAAACAAAGACAAAAAACTTTATATGCTTGTATTTATTCAGCAGAGTTGCCAAGTATCAGGTAGATAGACAAAATGACACCTGACGCGTTTTGCACATGTGCACATGCGCTTCATCAGAGCCTCTGATGAAGCGCATGTGCACATGCACGAAACGCTTCAGGTGTCATTTTGTTTATCTACCTGATACTTGGCAACTCTGCTGAATAAATACAAGCATATAAAGTTTTTTGTCTTAGTTTTTTTGCTACCTTTCCTTTGGGATATCCTTTATTATATACAGTATATATATATATATACAGGGAGTGCAGAATTATTAGGCAAGTTGTATTTTTGAGGATTAATTTTATTATTGAACAACAACCATGTTCTCAATGAACCCAAAAAACTCATTAATATCGAAGCTGAGTAGTTTTGGAAGTAGTTTTTAGTTTGTTTTTAGTTATAGCTATTTTAGGGGGATATCTGTGTGTGCAGGTGACTATTACTGTGCATAATTATTAGGCAACTTAACAAAAAACAAATATATACCCATTTCAATTATTTATTTTTACCAGTGAAACCAATATAACATCTCAACATTCACAAATATACATTTCTGACATTCAAAAACAAAACAAAAACAAATCAGTGACAATATAGCCACCTTTCTTTGCAAGGACACTCAAAAGCCTGCCATCCATGGATTCTGTCAGTGTTTTGATCTGTTCACCATCAACATTGCGTGCAGCAGCAACCACAGCCTCCCAGACACTGTTCAGAGAGGTGTACTGTTTTCCCTCCTTGTAAATCTCACATGTGATGATGGACCACAGGTTCTCAATGGGGTTCAGATCAGGTGAACAAGGAGGCCATGTCATTAGATTTTCTTCTTTTATACCCTTTCTTGCCAGCCACGCTGTGGAGTACTTGGACGCCTGTGATGGAGCATTGTCCTGCATGAAAATCATGTTTTTCTTGAAGGATGCAGACTTCTTCCTGTACCACTGCTTGAAGAAGGTGTCTTCCAGAAACTGACAGTAGGACTGGGAGTTGAGCTTGACTCCATCCTCAACCCGAAAAGGCCCCACAAGCTCATCTTTGATGATACCAGCCCAAACCAGTACTCCACCTCCACCTTGCTGGCGTCTGAGTCGGACTGGAGCTCTCTGCCCTTTACCAATCCAGCCACGGGCCCATCCATCTGGCCCATCAAGACTCACTCTCATTTCATCAGTCCATAAAACCTTAGAAAAATCAGTCTTGAGATATTTCTTGGCCCAGTCTTGACGTTTCAGCTTGTGTGTCTTGTTCAGTGGTGGTCGTCTTTCAGCCTTTCTTACCTTGGCCATGTCTCTGAGTATTGCACACCTTGTGCTTTTGGGCACTCCAGTGATGTTGCAGCTCTGAAATATGGCCAAACTGGTGGCAAGTGGCATCTTGGCAGCTGCACGCTTGACTTTTCTCAGTTCATGGGCAGTTATTTTGTGCCTTGGTTTTTCCACACGCTTCTTGCGACCCTGTTGACTATTTTGAATTAAATGCTTGATTGTTCGATGATCACGCTTCAGAAGCTTTGCAATTTTAATAGTGCTGCATCCCTCTGCAAGATATCTCACTATTTTTGACTTTTCTGAGCCTGTCAAGTCCTTCTTTTGACCCATTTTGCCAAAGGAAAGGAAGTTGCCTAATAATTATGCACGCCTGATATAGGGTGTTGATGTCATTAGACCACACCCCTTCTCATTACAGAGATTCACATCACCTAATATGCTTAATTGGTAGCAGGCTTTCGAGCCTATACAGCTTGGAGTAAGACAACATGCATAAAGAGGATGATGTGGTCAAAATACTCATTTGCCTAATAATTCTGCACACAGTGTATATATATATACAGTATATATATATATATATATATATATATATATATATATATACAGTAAATATATATATATATATATATATATAATTTCTTTTTTTCATTAGAAAATGGGTTTATACTCCACATACCTTTCTACAGAAAATATAAGTTTCTTAGATAACATTTTTATGATCAAAGCATCTGAAAACAACACAATCTACAGGCTTATCTAGCTCTCTGGCTATTTATGCCTGCAGTCTGGCAGAAGCTTTCAGCTATTAGCAGGAGAAAGAGTTGCTCAGCATAACTGATAAAAGCACAGTTGGCTAAAAACATTTAAGTTTGAAAAAAGTATTTCATGTTTTTTTTCTTCAACTTCACACTTGTAGGAGGTGGCATTGATAAGTAGTCAGAGTAATGTCAGTTCTTTCTCAGGAAGCTTGACGTTTACAGCTAGAACTGGTAACCCAAGTTTTCGTTAAATAACAAAGGTCAGTTACTTAACAGCTTTTCCCACTGCACCTTCTTAATAGTACCATACTTACCAATATTATGCTTTGTATTTCCAGTACTTCTGTTCTAAATGGCATCGTTATTACTTAAAAGTGTAATTTAACACAAAAAAAGTGTTATTAAATTTGTCTCATCTACCAGCTGCTATTTCATTCAGAGCAGGTTTGACAAATGGTAAAAAACATTGCATCAGCATTTTAAATGTCATATGAGAATCCTGAAGAAGTTCTTTCTTTGAGTTCTTTCTATGGGGCTCATTTTCTAAAGGTTATAGTCCATCGTTTTTCCATTTCAAAACTGTAACAATATTAAGGTTAATAAAATGCCCCTCTGTACAATACCATCTCTTTTTTAACACTTGATTCTTTCATTTATAATAAACTGTGAAATCATTGAACTGGTATTATTGGCCAAACAGTCTTAGAGAACTCTATCTATTATTGATATTTTGCTCAAGATGACCTCATGGAAAGATCTTATATTTTATTAAATGATGTTCTAGTTAAAGACTAGAACACATTTTTGTCAAGCAGTATTTGTCATTTATATCAATGCTATGTGGCTAAAATGACTTTTTCCCACTATTTAGAGACTTTGTTCTTTATACTATTGCATCAACATTACAATGACCAGAAAAGTGCTGTTTCATTATTTATTCAGTATTCAATTACAGAGAAATGTAGTTATTGCAATTGTTCTGTTGTCAAATTTGCATCTTTTTCTTGGTATAATTCACTGGAATTTAGCTTCTTTCTATAACAGAAAACCTAGGTAGACTCAGAAGAGAGAGCGTGTTTTGAGCATCATATGACAACAGTGTTTGCAACAGTGTGTAAGATTGTCATAAACACTACTGCTATACAGTGGCTCAAGTCATGTGCCTACCTCAGTATGCTCTGTAGGAAAGGAGTTAAATTTCAACAAAGTCTATGGAATTTGGTGCACTATACAAAATGTTATAATACAATATAATTTTATAATACAATGTTAAAAATAATTGCTGTAGAAATATGTCTAAAAAATGAGTACATCTTAAAACTGTGTTCTTATTGCTTATTTTTCATTCAGAAATATACCTCTTGCGATATGCATATCAATGGCGATTGTAACTGTTGGTTATGTACTAACAAACGTGGCTTACTTTACGACGATTACGGCAGAAGAATTGTTACTCTCTAATGCTGTTGCTGTGGTAAGAAAGTAATACCATCAAGATCACTGTCATAAGATTATTATTTTTGTGTTATTGTTATAAGTAAGGGATCATTATTTGTGTAATAATCTTTAAATCTGTTTAAAGGCTTAACTACATGTCTGTTGCTTTGGAAATCAGATTATATAATGTATGGCTAATTCAGTAGCTTTTTGTGTGAACAAGATATAGACAAATATAAACCCAAAAACAAGGCATTTAAAATAATTGTTAATCCTCTGACAAGGAAACCTTTTTGGCAAAGAAAAATGCCTTCCAGAACACAAATACATTGCTACTATTACGTATTCTGTTTCTTAATAAACTACCTAATAAACAGCTACTGCATTCTAAAAGCAATTAAAATGTCTGTACTTTCTTAAATGACAGCAACAAAGTGTGCCATATTCCAGACTTTATTCTTTAGTTTTGTATTTAGCAATGTAAGAATCAATTTGAAAACCAATAAAATCCTATAGCTTTCATGAAATTTATTAATGTGAATAAACCTCCAACTGATTTTACATCTGGCTGAAAATCTAGCCCTAAAAATGTGTTAATGAGGGAGAAATATTCAGCATGATCACAGCGTGTCATTTTGTACTAGAAAAGTAATTTTATTGGTTAGTGTAAAGTACAAGCTAATAGAGCAGATATGCAGTGCATGTTACCAATGTATGTGTGGAGATAATGCATGCAAATACATTAATGACAGCATTAGATTCATGGTTCTGTATTGTCATAGGACCTAGGCCAAAAGGCTTGTCCCTAGAGCAGCAGGATTTTTAGGGCAGAGGGCAGCAAATTTGAAAACACAGCTTGGTTTCATGATGCTTTGAAACTCCAATTCTCTCTAAAGATATAGAAATTGTGTATAACTGGTCCTGAGTTGGCTCACAGAAGGGGTTAATCACTTTTTACATGATTTTCTGTGTCTCAGCCTGTAATGAGTGACTATTTTATTCCTTAACAAATTTTTGGGGCAGCAGATTTCTCAGTCCATAGGGCAGCACAAAATCTAAACACACCTCTGAAAACATTACACCTTTTTTAACATCCTACTACTGATTATATTATATTGATCATGTGTTATCTTTAATAATAATCATTAAGAGCCAGCATTCAAATCTGTTATAAGAGCTATTGCAATTTTTTTTTTTTTAATTTCCAGACCTGTCATATAAATTTGAAGAACAAATGTTTAAAAGTTTTCCATGACTCAAAGCAAAAACAAATTATTGGCTTTAGGACCCCTAACAAATGGTATTCCAATACATCAGAAACTGCTTTCTCAATTTTTTTTAAATGTTTTTAAGATTTATCTTATTCAGCTCTACCATCTTAAAACCCATTTTGTCCTGTTTCATATATATAGATGGTTTTGAAAATGAGTGGCATTAATCATGCCATACTGTAATATCTCACTGTATAGAATGAGATCTGGCAAGTAAATTCTTTTCTTTCCAGTGAGATATTACAGTTTAGCATGATTGAAGCAACTCAATATTTTCAAAGGTGGAAATATTGTCACAATTTACAGTGTGTGAGCTTTTTGAACCCTCTATTATACACGGGAAAAGATGTGGCCACTTTTGCCTTTAAGATATTAATATATTGCACTGTTAATCTTCATACCAAGGCAAAATGCCGCCAAATTCAAGAACACATTTTTCACAATAAATAAAAAAATAAAAAAATAATAATATAATAACCCATTTTACAGTATCATGCATATAAATAACACACCCTACATACATGCCCAGTATACCCATGATGCCCCAGTCCAAATAGATAAATTAATCGAGTTGCAAATTCTGCTATTGTTTTTAACTGAAGATGCTAATTTCACACGTAAATTGTTATTGCTATTGCACACTATACAAACTGATCAATCCAAGCAACTGTAATGAAATTTAAAGTGGTGTCAAATGACCATTGTCTATATCAGTTTTATTCTGTTTGCCAGTTTTGCTTTCTATAACCAAAGTCTAAAAAACTGACCCACACTATTATGTAATGTACATCATATTTCACATACCTGAAACTCCATTTCCTAAGGCATTACACTAACCCTTATGCACACAGTGAGGCTGTAGTATTATTCCTGCTGCAAATGAAAGAGAACCCTCGCATCACGCAGTGTTGTCTACTAACACGCCTCTCTGCAACACTAACATTTTAGAATTTAACATGCACTTTTAGTTTGGGATATGGATACCTTTAGAACGTAGAAAAATCATGACAAACTTTAGATCATTGGGCCCTATATGCCCAATGATATAAAGGGTTTTTTTTGGCTGCACTTTTTCCTTTTTTAAGTGTGCCCCATGCTAGCTTCTATATGCCTTTTCAGCTAGCTCAATTACATTCAACGACAGGCATCTCACAACTCATAGGGGCAACCCCTTGCAAGTGTCTCAGAGGTTTTTCATGATCTGTGTGTTTTAGGTAATTGGCTCCTGGGCATCTTGTGCAATTGATAAATCTTTATAGTGGCACTGACAAAGACGTATATGCAGACTGTCTATAGATGCATTTTAAATACATCACAATATTGTCTAAGTGACAAATAAGAGTTTTTACAATTTTAGAAGTGAATTTCCTCTGCAAACATGTGAAAGTGCTGTTATCCAACAATGTTTTCTGCCATGGTTACTACATAATGCTGTATGGAAAGACTAATGCAATCTAATTGCAATTATTTAAAAACATACCATACACGCTATTTGGCTATCCTATAGGAATCAACTTTCTTTCTTTCTAATAGTCGTCCTTGCAACTAAAAAATCTACTATGTTGTACACTGTTTTACATTGAATTAAACTACAAATGCATGTGTTTTCAAATGTATAGAAGTGAGAACATTAAAATAAACCAGTTGTTCACTGGGGCAAGTGAACTATATGTACTATACTGCACCAAGTGAAATATTCTAAGTCTGTTAATCTTAAAGTATGAATGAAACCAATGTATCTAGTCAGACAGCAAGACAAAGAGCTGACATGTATAAAGATCATACTTATAACATGGATTATAGAGATCTCTGATGACCAACAGATGCCATTGTACAGATGTTCTCTTGCAATAATATCAATGTCATATTCAGCTAAACATCTGCTTGCAGTAATAGTGTATTTGTGTCATGAAAATGTTATAAATACAGAAGATTAAAAATGTAGTATTTGTAAAGGAACCATTTTTTATTTTATATGGTGTCCCATAAACCATTGAGTGGTCCCATGCTATAAAAAAACCCTCAACTCCGATATAAGTGCAGAGCAGTTTCAAGAACAGCAGCATTTGTATTTTGATGAATTTACTTTATTTTTATCACAATACTAAAAAATGGAGATGACAAATGTGATTTATAATAAAGAGCTATAGTCACATAGAGCAAAAACTATTTTTGCAGTGAGCAAAATTTGTCATTTCAGACCATAAAAAACGTTACAATATATTAATCAGGACAAACCTCTTATAAGGCAACATAAATAACTGCATAGGGTTGCCTTCTATAAGCAGCTTTCATTTGTGGGTCAAGTGATAACATATTGCAATAATTTGTCTAATATTTTGTATTCTGTACTTTTTAGGTAATGGGAAATTGTACTAAGAAATGTTATGTATATATGCTTGTGGGTCAGCAGTAGAAGTGCACAGATTATTGGTGATAATCCTATGTACTATAAGGATAAAACATAAGATCATGCCTAATTAAATTATTATAGTTGCTAGTGCTGTAATCTGGTTTATATCTATTACAGTCAAATTTCAAGTTGCAAAAGTTTATTTTTAAATCTAACTACATAATGGAGTGGTTTAAGAATATCTGATCTATGAAGAATTGTTGTTTAAAGGGACAGTCTACTCCATATTTTTTATTGTTTATAAAGATAGATAATCCCTTATTACCCATTCCCAAGTTTTGTATAACCAACACTTTTATAGTAATAAACTTTTTACCTCTGTGGTACCTCTGTGGTTTCTAAGGCCTAGATTTGGAGTTCGGCGGTAGCCGTCAAAACCAGCGTTAGAGGCTCCTAACGCTGGTTTTGGCCGCCCGCTGGTATTTGGAGTCAGTGATTAAAGGGTCTAACGCTCACTTTTCAGCCGCGACTTTTCCATACCGCAGATCCCCCTACGCCATTTGCGTAGCCTATCTTTTCAATGGGATCTTTCTAACGCTGGTATTTAGAGTCGTTTCTGAAGTGAGCGTTAGAGCTCTAACGACAAAATTCCAGCCGCCTGAAAATAGCAGGAGTTAAGAGCTTTCTGGCTAACGCCGGTTTATAAAGCTCTTAAATACTGTACCCTAAAGTACACTAACACCCATAAACTACCTATGTACCCCTAAACCGAGGTCCCCCCACATCGCCGCCACTCGATTAAAATTTTTAACCCCTAATCTGCCGACCGCCACCTACGTTATACTTATGTACCCCTAATCTGCTGCCCCTAACCCCGCCGACCCCTATATTATATTTCTTAACCCCTAACTTGCCCCCCACAACGTCGCCGCAAGCTACTTAAAATAATTAACCCCTAATCTTCCGACCGCAAATCGCCGCCACCTACGTTATCCCTATGTACCCCTAATCTGCTACCCCTAACATCGCCGACCCCTATATTATATTTATTAACCCCTAATCTGCCCCCCTCAACGTCGCCGACACCTGCCTACACTTATTAACCCCTAATCTGCCGAGCGGACCTGAGCGCTACTATAATAAAGTTATGAACCCCTAACCCGCCTCACTAACCCTATCATAAATAGTATTAACCCCTAATCTGCCCTCCCTAACATCGCCGACACCTAACTTCAATTATTAACCCCTAATCTGCCGACCGGAGCTCACCGCTATTCTAATAAATGTATTAACCCCTAAAGCTAAGTCTAACCCTAACACTAACACCCCCCTAAGTTAAATATAATTTTTATCTAACGAAATAAATTAACTCTTATTAAATAAATTATTCCTATTTAAAGCTAAATACTTACCTGTAAAATACATCCTAATATAGCTACAATATAAATTATAATTATATTATAGCTATTATAGGATTAATATTTATTTTACAGGTAACTTTGTAATTATTTTAACCAGGTACAATAGCTATTAAATAGTTAAGAACTATTTAATAGTTACCTAGTTAAAATAATAACAAAATTACCTGTAAAATAAGTCCTAACCTAAGATATAATTAAACCTAACACTACCCTATCAATAAAATAATTAAATAAACTACCTACAATTACCTACAATTAACCTAACACTACACTATCAATAAATTAATTAAATACAATTCCTACAAATAAATACAATTAAATAAACTAGCTAAAGTACAAAAAATAAAAAAGATCTAAGTTACAGAAAATAAAAAAATATTTACAAACATAATAAAAATATTACAACAATTTTAAACTAATTACACCTACTCTAAGCCCCCTAATAAAATAACAAAGCCCCCCAAAATAAAAAATTCCCTACCCTATTCTAAATTAAAAAAGTTACAAGCTCTTTTACCTTACCAGCCCTGAACAGGGCCCTTTGCGGGGCATGCCCCAAGAATTTCAGCTCTTTTGCCTGTAAAAGAATAAATACAATACCCCCCCCCAACATTACAACCCACCACCCACATACCCCTAATCTAACCCAAACCCCCCTTAAATAAACCTAACACTAAGCCCCTGAAGATCTTCCTACCTTGTCTTCACCATACCAGGTTCACCGATCCGTCCTGAAGAGCTCCTCCGATGTCCTGATCCAAGCCCAAGCGGGGGCTGAAGAGGTCCATGATCCGGTCAAAGTCTTCATCCAAGCGGGGCAGAAGAGGATCTTCCATCCGATTGAAGTCATCATCCAGGCGGCATCTTCGATCTTCTTCCATCCGGAGCGAAGCGGCAGGATCCTGAAGACATCCAGCGCGGAACATCCATCCGGACCGACGACTGAACGACGAATGACTGTTCCTTTAAGGGACGTCATCCAAGATGGCGTCCCTCGAATTCCGATTGGCTGATAGGATTCTATCAGCCAATCGGAATTAAGGTAGGAATTTTCTGATTGGCTGATGGAATCAGCCAATCAGAATCAAGTTCAATCCGATTGGCTGATCCAATCAGCCAATCAGATTGAGCTCGCATTCTATTGGCTGATCGGAACAGCCAATAGAATATGAGCTCAATCTGATTGGCTGATTGGATCAGCCAATCGGATTGAACTTGATTCTGATTGGCTGATTCCATCAGCCAATCAGAAAATTCCTACCTTAATTCCGATTGGCTGATAGAATCCTATCAGCCAATCGGAATTCGAGGGACGCCATCTTGGATGACGTCCCTTAAAGGAACAGTCATTCGTCGTTCAGTCATCGGTCCGGATGGATGTTCCGCACTGGATGTCTTCAGGATCCTGCCGCTTCGCTCCGGATGGAAGAAGATCGAAGATGCCGCCTGGATGATGACTTCAATCGGATGGAAGATCCTCTTCTGCCCCGCTTGGATGAAGACTTTGACCGGATCATGGACCTCTTCAGCCCCCGCTTGGGCTTGGATCAGGACATCGGAGGAGCTCTTCAGGACGGATCGGTGAACCTGGTATGGTGAAGACAAGGTAGGAAGATCTTCAGGGGCTTAGTGTTAGGTTTATTTAAGGGGGGTTTGGGTTAGATTAGGGGTATGTGGGTGGTGGGTTGTAATGTTGGGGGGGGGGTATTGTATTTATTCTTTTACAGGCAAAAGAGCTGAAATTCTTGGGGCATGCCCCGCAAAGGGCCCTGTTCAGGGCTGGTAAGGTAAAAGAGCTTGTAACTTTTTTAATTTAGAATAGGGTAGGGAATTTTTTATTTTGGGGGGCTTTGTTATTTTATTAGGGGGCTTAGAGTAGGTGTAATTAGTTTAAAATTGTTGTAATATTTTTATTATGTTTGTAAATATTTTTTTATTTTCTGTAACTTAGATCTTTTTTATTTTTTGTACTTTAGCTAGTTTATTTAATTGTATTTATTTGTAGGAATTGTATTTAATTAATTTATTGATAGTGTAGTGTTAGGTTAATTGTAGGTAATTGTAGGTAGTTTATTTAATTATTTTATTGATAGGGTAGTGTTAGGTTTAATTATATCTTAGGTTAGGACTTATTTTACAGGTAATTTTGTTATTATTTTAACTAGGTAACTATTAAATAGTTCTTAACTATTTAATAGCTATTGTACCTGGTTAAAATAATTACAAAGTTACCTGTAAAATAAATATTAATCCTATAATAGCTATAATATAATTATAATTTATATTGTAGCTATATTAGGATGTATTTTACAGGTAAGTATTTAGCTTTAAATAGGAATCATTTATTTAATAAGAGTTAATTTATTTTGTTAGATAAAAATTATATTTAACTTAGGGGGGTGTTAGTGTTAGGGTTAGACTTAGCTTTAGGGGTTAATACATTTATTAGAATAGCGGTGAGCTCCGGTCGGCAGATTAGGGGTTAATAATTGAAGTTAGGTGTCGGCGATGTTGGGGAGGGCAGATTAGGGGTTAATACTATTTATGATAGGGTTAGTGAGGCGGATTAGGGGTTAATAACTTTATTATAGTAGCACTCAGGTCCACTCGGCAGATTAGGGGTTAATAAGTGTAGGCAGGTGTCGGCGACGTTGAGGGGGGCAGATTAGGGGTTAATAAATATAATATAGGGGTCGGCGATGTTAGGGCAGCAGATTAGGGGTACATAGGGATAACGTAGGTTGCGGCGGTTTACGGAGCGGCAGATTAGGGGTTTAAAAATATATGCAGGGGTCAGCGATAGCGGGGGCGGCAGATTAGGGGTTAATAAGTGTAAGGTTAGTGGTGTTTAGACTCGGGGTACATGTTAGAGTGTTAGGTGCAGACGTAGGAAGTGTTTCCCCATAGGAAACAATGGGGCTGCGTTAGGAGCTGAACGCTGCTTTTTTGCAGGTGTTAGGTTTTTTTTCAGCTCAAACAGCCCCATTGTTTCCTATGGGGGAATCGTGCACGAGCACGTTTTTGAGGCCGGCCGCGTCCGTAAGCAACTCTGGTATCAAGAGTTGCATTTGCGGTAAAAATGCTCTACGCTCCTTTTTTGGAGCCTAACGCAGCATTTGATTAAACTCTCGATACCAGAGTTAAATTTATGGTGCGGCCAGAAAAAAGCCCGCGGAGCGTTAGCAGCCCTTTTACCGCCGAACTCCAAATCTAGGCCTAAGACTCTGCAGACTGACCCCTTATCTCAGTTCTTTTGACAGACATGCATTTTAGCTAATCAGTGCTGACTCGCTTCAATTGATTAGAAATTAGCATATGAGCCAACATAGGTTTAGTTTTCAACAAAGAATACCAAGAGAGCAAAGCAAATTTGGTGATAAAAGTAAATTGCACTAGCTAATTGGAATAATTTAAATTTAATTTTGACTAAACTGTCCATTTAACTTATACTTCTCTTCTACAAGTAGTGTAGAGAATGAGATTGCATTAGGTTATAGACTAGTTATAAAGTAATAGTTTTGCATTTATTTTTCAGACATTTGCAGAGCGGCTACTGGGGAAGTTTTCCCTTGCAGTGCCAATATTTGTGGCCTTATCATGCTTTGGCTCAATGAATGGTGGTGTTTTTGCTGTATCTAGGTAAGTATATTACTTTTGTATATTTACATAATTCAAAGAAGAGGCTTTTAAGTTTGTAAACTTGTAAGAGTTAATTTTGTTAAACAGTAGATGATGATTTTATTCAGAGCTGTATTTTTTAATGTAAAATACCTTTTAACCTTTTGATATATAAATGTGATGTAAAGAACTGTTTGCCTAGATCAGTGATGGCGAACCTTGGTATTCCAGATGTTTCAGAAATATGTTTCCCATGATGCACGACTTGAATGCAGATGGCCTAAGTATCATGGGAAATGTAGTTCTGAAACATCTGGGGTGCCAAGGTTCCCTATCACTGGCTTAGATAATTGTATACAAAGAACCAGAAATAAAACTATAGCATGGGCTTTCCCAAGGTTAAGCAACAGGCAACAAATGTCCTTCTTTAGGACACGGATATAAGCCTGGATTTGAATAATTTCAAATGAATACTTATCTGACAATCTGATTCTTGTGTGCAAGATTAGAAAAAAAAAAAATCTTAAAGGGACATAAACCACACTGTAATTGCAAAATGTGTGCAAAGTAAAAAATAAAATACAGTACTGATGTGAAAGATTTCTGAATAGAATAACTCATTGCTGCTATTGTGTTTGAATTACTAAATTCAAGTCACCTATTTCCTTATTTGAAGTAACCAATCCAGACTTGTTACATAAGTAGAAAATGCTTACTTCAGTCAATTTGTTAGTAAAAACTGCATTGTTTTTTAGTATTTTATCTAATTATCCATGCCGAGGCCAATTAAGGACACATATGTGACAAGTTTTAGCTTGTGAAATCTGCATACTACAATTTCCATTCTCATAATTGGAAACCCCACAATTTTTGGGAAAAAAGAAAAGAGTCAAGAATAAATCATAAAAGTATATTGTTGTGTTTTAAATTATGCACAATTAAACATTTGATATCACAATCTTAGAGTGTTTTATTAACACAAGAATTTGGAGTGAAAAAGAGGATCCCTCATTTGAAATAGAAGAAGGGTTTCTGACCCTCTGGGTATCACATGGTTAAAAGTAAATAGATAGGCAAGTAGAACAATGGTGGCATCAATACACTGAGTTTAGTTCTGAACTTGTGACTTTCCCTGTCATGCAAAAAACGTATATTTCAGTTATCCCTTCTTTTAAAAAAGGAAAGCAACATGGCACATCTCATAAGTGGTAACTAGTTTTCATGGTGATGGTAATTGTCTCATAGGCCCATGAGGAATTATATGTTTTTGATACAGGGTAACAAACAGATTTTGCCAACTAATAAAACAATAAACAAATAAATAAGTAAAAAAATAAGATGCTCTGAAACAGCTTAATTTAGCAACCAGATGAAACTCTAATCATCTCATCAGTGCACCAGTCTACCATGATTTCCCCCAGTACAAAATATTCCCAAAATATAATCTGCCCTACTACTAAATAACCACAAATCACAATCAACCTTTAATGTTCACTCAAGCATGATCCCACATTGCAACTTCACTATCCTCTATCACGATTAATCCTCATAAATACCCTTTCAAGGAATTTTCATAACTATCATCCCCGTTATAAAATTATAATCTCTGTGATAAAATATTTTTAAGCAGCACACTCTATTTCAATTACCCACTAAACACAATTCCCTGTTAATCCTATTTTTTTACTTTCAAATCGTCCCCATAACACATAAATCCACCTTACATTAAAAAAATAAGAACTGTGATAAAAAAAAATCAGGAATGTGTAGGGGGCTCATTTTCTAAACTGAGGCTCCCACTTTTTCTTATTGACCAGGCAGATATCGACAGATGCTTTAGTTGCCTAACTGATTACATTTTGAATGTGATGAGTGACCCACTACTGTTTATAGCAGCAGGGATGTTGTTATACTGAGGATCTATTGCTTTCAGTAGTAGTTACTTTAGATTCAACCCCTTAGTCTGCTCATTATCTTAACTGAAAGTGCAATCTCAAATTCTCACATCATAGCAGAACTTAAACTTTTGAGTTGAAAGAGCACTTGATAACTTTTCAAAATGTATCTCACTTTGTTACTAATTTATTTAACTTTATTTAAAAAAACAACATATTTTGTCGATACAAAGTAAATGTCTATATTATGAAATTTAATTGTGAAATGTTCCCCTTAATACTTACTTAGGCCTAGATAATTAGTGGAGCACAAAGTGGCACTTTCACAAACACAATATTTGCTCTCTACTCAGTAATACCGGCACACGCAAATGTGTTTATATGTATATATACATATATAAACACATAAATATATATGTATATAAGCACATACATATATATTTACAGTGAAATCACAGTCCCCATAGACCGCAATGTAAGGGCACTTTTCAGTAGCGTTTTTTTCTAACACCCCATATCCCCTCACTTTAACCCCTTATAACTACTTTGTGTAGTTATTTAAAAACAAAATAAAGATGCTCGTAAATTTTATTTTAAAAAATTAACAGAATACTTTATTTTTGGGTAAATTTGTGGGACATTTATTTAATTAACCAAAGGTGTAGCGCAAAGTCCTATTGTAGCATGTTATTTAATTTGCACTTTTATGGGTACATGTTAAAATAGTGCTTCACTTGTAATCTAGCCCTTAGTCATTTGAATGTTCCTATTGAAAGAATACAAAAATAAATAGTAGCATTCAAATATTTAAATGTAATTCAGTCCAATAGACCAACAGTCCAGTTTAGGAAAAATAATATTCCAATCTGAACATTTAAATGTTACATTTAATCAATATTTACTATTACATAATGCATATCATTAAATTATCCATTAAATCTTAATATTCATTGTTCACATATTCATTGTTTGTGAATATTAAGCAGCAATAGGAAGAAATATGAACATGCCTCTATTTTTTTCCCATCAGAATGTTTTATGTTGCATCCCGAGAGGGTCACCTTCCAGAAATTCTCTCTATGATTCATGTCCGTAAGCACACTCCTCTGCCAGCTGTCTTTGTTTTGGTAAGTTAAATATCTGCCGTACATTTGTACTGATAATTTGGATACAATGCTTACCTAAGTACTTTGAAATATATATATATATTATTTACAGTACATGGCTCATTATTTTTACTTTTTACATGAAACAATAACATATATTATTCTTGCAATTCTCAAAATGATTACACAGATGCTCACAACGGAGAACAGATTGTCCATAATCATGCATTCATAATATAATTGCCTGTGAATGCCCATGTTAAGAAGAAAATAATTTGACCAATTTCTGAGTTCATGAAAAAATAAATTAACACTTTGCGTAAAACTGAATATCCAAAATGTTCACAACTATCATGTATTAAATTATTGTAGAGCTGCCATTGTAGGTAGCTGAGAGTTTATAAGATATAATACATGCGAAAAGGTATGTCCAGATCATTATTATTATTATCGGTTATTTGTAGAGCGCAGTTCTAAGATCATTATATACAAATTGTTTTAATTCATCTAAATAGATATTGAAAGCAAAATTGCAGAACTCAAAACAGACTCATATTACAAATAAAATGTTTTTTCGATCTTGTATCTTTTTTTTTAAAAGCAGTTTATAAGTAGGAGATTTAAGTTGTTTAACATCTTGGGTAGCACAGTTGGCAGCAACAAAAAACCTTATGCTTATTAAATGGAAATTAATACATATATTTTTATGTATGTGGGTGAGCCATTCATCGCTCAGCATCACAAATTTCCTATCATTAATCTACTATTCTACTTTTGATTATTGAAGATTAGAAAGGAAGTGGGGTCCTATAAAACCAATAAAAAGAAATAGCCTCTCTAATATATATATATATATATATACTGCATATATATATATATATATATATATATATATATATATACATACATATAAATATATATATATATATATATATATATATAAATATCCAAAAAAAGAGAGCACTCACCAGGACTTATACTTTAAAGCATTCACAGCTTTATTTTAACAAAGTGAGTGCAGAGTTCATTTGGGATTTTATATATATATATATATATAAGGATAGAATGCCAAACTAGCCCACAAGGGGAAGAAGGCAAGATGCACAGAGAAAACCTTAGACAGCTGCTATAATCTCAATATATGTACCCCAAACCACTAGACCTCCCTAGGAGGTGAGGAGAAACACAAGGTATGAAAGAGAGAGGGTGAGACAGCACTGTAAAAAGGGGGGATGGGAGGACGCCAGTATTAAACAGTGACTGCAATCAATATATGGGAAATTGTTGGTTAAACAACTAAATGAATCAGTCTCTGTAGGTGTTTGTAAAACACCTGCAGTGAGGAAGACAATCAAAAGTGAATGATGATGTCACACATACGGTAGCCAGTAGGTATAGCACTTACTAGAAAATACCTCAATCATATGAGGTAAGTTGCCGCATCTATCAGTGGTAAGCCTCCAGTGACATCTCATATCCAATTTAGAGATTAGGATATGTCATTTCTTCTCCCCTTGGAGTAAGGTATGCAAGCTCCTATGGATGATATACAGGGAGTGCAGAATTATTAGGCAAGTTGTATTTTTGAGGATTCATTTTATTATTGAACAACAACCATGTTCTCAATGAATCAAAAAAACTCATTAATATCAAAGCTGAATAGTTTTGGAAGTAGTTTTTAGTTTGTTTTTAATTATAGCTATTTTAGGGGGATATCTCTGTGTGAAAGTGACTATTACTGTGCATAATTATTAGGCAACTTAAAAAAAACAAATATATACCCATTTCAATTATTTATTTTTACCAGTGAAACCAATATAACATCTCAACATTCACAAATATACATTTCTGACATTCAAAAACAAAACAAAAACAAATCAGTGACCAATATAGCCACCTTTCTTTGCAAGGACACTCAAAAGCCTGCCATCCATGGATTATGTCAGTGTTTTGATCTGTTCACCATCAACATTGCGTGCAGCAGCAACCACAGCCTCCCAGACACTGTTCAGAGAGGTGTACTGTTTTCCCTCCTTGTAAATCTCACATTTGATGATGGACCACAGGTTCTCAATGGGGTTCAGATCAGGTGAACAAGGAGGCCATGTCATTAGATTTTCTTCTTTTATACCCTTTCTTGCCAGCCACGCTGTGGAGTACTTGGACGCGTGTGATGGAGCATTGTCCTCCATGAAAATCATGTTTTTCTTGAAGGATGCAGACTTCTTCCTGTACCACTGCTTGAAGAAGGTGTCTTCCAGAAACTGGCAGTAGGACTGGGAGTTGAGCTTGACTCCATCCTCATGCCAAAAAGGCCCCACAAGCTCATCTTTGATGATACCAGCCCAAACCAGTACTCCAGCTCCACCTTGCTGGCGTCTGAGTCGGACTGGAGCTCTCTCCCCTTTACCAATCCAGCCACGGGCCCATCCATCTGGCCCATCAAGACTCACTCTCATTTCATCAGTCCATAAAACCTTAGAAAAATCAGTCTTGAGATATTTCTTGGCCCAGTCTTGACGTTTCAGCTTGTGTGTCTTGTTCAGTGGTGGTCGTCTTTCAGCCTTTCTTACCCTGGCCATGTCTCTGAGTATTGCACACCTTGTGCTTTTGGGCACTCCAGTGATGTTGCAGCACTGAAATATGGCCAAACTGGTGGCAAGTGACATCTTGGCAGCTGCACGCTTGACTTTTCTCAGTTCATGGGCAGTTATTTTGCGCCTTGGTTCTTCCACACGCTTCTTGCGACCCTGTTGACTATTTTGAATGAAACACTTGATTGTTCGATGATCACGCTTCAGAAGCTTTGCAATTTTAAGAGTGCTGCATCCCTCTGCAAGATATCTCACTATTTTTTACTTTTCTGAGCCTGTCAAGTCCTTCTGATGACCCATTTTGCCAAAGGAAAGGAAGTTGCCTAATAATTAAGCACACCTGATATAGGGTGTTGATGTCATTAGACCACACCCCTTCTCATTACAGAGATGCACATCACCTAATATGCTTAATTGGTAGTAGGCTTTCGAGCCTATACAGCTTGGAGTAAGACAACATGCATAAAGAGGATGATGTGGTCAAAATACTCAGGCCTAGATTTGGAGTTCGGCGGTAAAAGGGCTGTTAACGCTCCGCGGGCTTTTTTCTGGCCGCACCATAAAATTAACTCTGGTATCGAGAGTTCAAACAAATGCTGCGTTAGGCTCCAAAAAAGGAGCGTAGAGCATTTTTACCGCAAATGCAACTCTCGATACCAGAGTTGCTTACGGACGCGGCCGGCCTCAAAAACGTGCTCGTGCACGATTCTCCCATAGGAAACAATGGGGCTGTTTGAGCTGAAAAAAAACCTAACACCTGCAAAAAAGCAGCGTTCAGCTCCTAACGCAGCCCCATTGTTTCCTATGGGGAAACACTTCCTACGTCTGCACCTAACACTCTAACATGTACCCCGAGTCTAAACACACCTAACCTTACACTTATTAACCCCTAATCTGCCGCCCCCGCTATCGCTGACCCCTGCATATTTTTTTTAACCCCTAATCTGCCGCTCCGTAAACCGCCGCAACCTACGTTATCCCTATGTACCCCTAATCTGCTGCCCTAACATCGCCGACCCCTATATTATATTTATTAACCCCTAATCTGCCCCCCTCAACGTCGCCGACACCTGCCTACACTTATTAACCCCAATCTGCCGAGCGGACCTGAGCGCTACTACAATAAAGTTATTAACCCCTAATCCGCCTCACTAACCCTATCATAAATAGTATTAACCCCTAATCTGCCCTCCCTAACATCGCCGACACCTACCTTCAATTATTAACCCCTAATCTGCCGAGCGGACCTCACCGCTACTATAATAAATGTATTAACCCCTAAAGCTAAGTCTAACCCTAATACTAACACCCCCCTAAGTTAAATATAATTTACATCTAACGAAATAAATTAACTCTTATTAAATAACTTATTCCTATTTAAAGCTAAATACTTACCTGTAAAATAAATCCTAATATAGCTACAATATAAATTATAATTATATTATAGCTATTTTAGGATTAATATTTATTTTACAGGCAACTTTGTAATTATTTTAACCAGGTACAATAGCTATTAAATAGTTAAGAACTATTTAATAGTTACCTAGTTAAAATAATAACAAATTTACCTGTAAAATAAATCCTAACCTAAGATATAATTAAACCTAACACTACCCTATCAATAAATTAATTAAATAAACTACCTACAATTACCTACAATTAACCTAACACTACACTATCAATAAATTAATTAAACACAATTCCTACAAATAAATAACAATTAAATAAACTAGCTAAAGTACAAAAAATAAAAAAGAACTAAGTTACAAAAAATAATAAAATATTTACAAACATAAGAAAAATATTACAACAATTTTAAACTAATTACACCTACTCTAAGCCCCCTAATAAAATAACAAAGCCCCCCAAAATAAAAAATTTCCTACCCTATTCTAAATTAAAAAAGTTACAAGCTCTTTTACCTTACCAGCCCTGAACAGGGCCCTTTGCGGGGCATGCCCCAAGCATTTCAGCTCTTTTGCCTGTAAAAAAAAACATACCATACCCCCCCCCAACATTACAACCCACCAACCACATACCCCTAATCTAACCCAAACCCCCCTTAAATAAACCTAACACTAAGCCCCTGAAGATCTTCCTACCTTGTCTTCACCATACCAGGTTCACCGATCCGTCCTGGCTCCAACATCTTCATCCAACCCAAGCGGGGGTTGGCGATCCATCATCCGGTGCTGAAGAGGTCCAGAAGAGGCTCCAAAGTCTTCCTCCTATCCGGCAAGAAGAGGACATCCGGACCGGCAAACATCTTCTCCAAGCGGCATCTTCAATCTTCTTCCATCCGGTGCGGAGCGGGTCCATCTTGAAGCAGGCGACGCGGATCCATCCTCTTCTTACGTTGTCTCCCGATGAATGACGGTTCCTTTAAGGGACGTCATCCAAGATGGCGTCCCTCGAATTCCGATTGGCTGATAGGATTCTATCAGCCAATCGGAATTAAGGTAGGAATTTTCTGATTGGCTGATGGAATCAGCCAATCAGAATCAAGTTCAATCCGATTGGCTGATCCAATCAGCCAATCAGATTGAGCTCGCATTCTACCTTAATTCGCATTCTACCTTAATTCCGATTGGCTGATAGAATCCTATCAGCCAATCGGAATTCGAGGGACGCCATCTTGGATGACGTCCCTTAAAGGAACCGTCATTCGTCGGGAGACAACGTAAGAAGAGGATGGATCCGCGTCGCCTGCTTCAAGATGGACCCGCTCCGCACCGGATGGAAGAAGATTGAAGATGCCGCTTGGAGAAGATGTTTGCCGGTCCGGATGTCCTCTTCTTGCCGGATAGGAGGAAGACTTTGGAGCCTCTTCTGGACCTCTTCAGCACCGGATGATGGATCGCCAACCCCCGCTTGGGTTGGATGAAGATGTTGGAGCCAGGACGGATCGGTGAACCTGGTATGGTGAAGGTAAATTTGTTATTATTTTAACTAGGTAGCTATTAAATAGTTCTTAACTATTTAATAGCTATTGTACCTGGTTAAAATAAATACCAAGTTGCCTGTAAAATAAATATTAATCCTAAAATAGCTATAATATCATTATAATTTATATTGTAGCTATATTAGGATTTATTTTACAGGTAAGTATTTAGCTTTAAATAGGAATCATTTATTTAATAAGAGTTAATTAATTTCGTTAGATTTAAATTATATTTAACTTAGGGGGGTGTTAGTGTTAGGGTTAGACTTAGCTTTAGGGGTTAATCAATTTATTAGAATAGTGGTGAGCTCCGGTTGTCAGATTAGGGGTTAATAATTGAAGTTAGGTGTTGGCGATGTTAGGGAGGGCAGATTAGGGGTTAATACTATTTATGATAGGGTTAGTGAGGCGGGTTAGGGGTTAATAACTTTATTATAGTAGCGCTCAGGTCCGCTCGGCAGATTAGGGGTTAATAAGTGTAGGCAGGTGTCGGCGACGTTGAGGGGGGCAGATTAGGGGTTAATAAATATAATATAGGGGTCGGCGGTGTTAGGGGTAGCAGATTAGGGGTACATAGGGATAACGTAGGTGGCGGCGCTTTGCGGTCGGAAGATTAGGGGTTAATTATTTTAAGTAGCTGGCGGTGACGTTGTGGGGGGCAGGTTAGGGGTTAATAAATGTAATACAGGGGTCGGCGGGGTTAGGGGCAACAGATTAGGGGTACATAAGTATAACGTAGGTGGCGGTCGGCAGATTAGGGGTTAAAAATTTTAATCGAGTGGCGGCGATGTGGGGGGAGCTCGGTTTAGGGGTACATAGGTAGTTTATGGGTGTTAGTGTACTTTAGGGTACAGTAGTTAAGAGCTTTATGAACCGGCGTTAGCCAGAAAGCTCTTAACTCCTGCTATTTTCAGGCGGCTGGAATTTTGTCGTTAGAGCTCTAACGCTCACTTCAGAAACGACTCTAAATACCAGCGTTAGGAAGATCCCATTGAAAAGATAGGATACGCAAATGGCGTAGGGGGATCTGCGGTATGGAAAAGTCGCGGCTGAAAAGTGAGCGTTAGACCCTTTAATCACTGACTCCAAATATCAGCGGGCGGCCAAAACCAGCGTTAGGAGCCTCTAACGCTGGTTTTGACGGCTACCGCCGAACTCCAAATCTAGGCCTCATTTGCCTAATAATTCTGCACTCCCTGTAATCCCCCTGACAAGGTGATTTCAACAAGAGAAAAGAGGTGGGACGATGACAAGGTTCCCGCTTATAGCTGAATTTGTCTGTGTGGTGTAAGTTGCAGTTTGCTCTTTGAACTTGGTCCCAGAAGAAAAATGAAATGCTAAGAAAACCAGGAAACCTCCTGATCCTGGACTGCACTGTGTTTGCTTCAGTTAACTATTATAGTCATATGGATCCATCTTGTAATACAGGTATCAGGTCTTAGTAGAATGTATCAATATTGAAAGGAGCACTAGTCATTTGAAATGATACTGTATTAGCAGTTTTTTCATCCAGTCCCTAATTGTGTAGGTGATCTGGTCTGGAATCACAGATTAGGGGTCATTCCAGAAAGAAACAATAGTTTTCTTTAAGCAGTATTTTTTCCTTTTTGCCAAAAAGGAAAAAATACTGCTTAAAGAAAACTACTATGTGCTCTTTGTTTGAAAACTGGGATAACACCCAGAAACATCACATTTCATTTTATATACATATATATATATATATATATATATATATGAAAGATTGAAGGTAGCACCTCCTTGTGCACTAATTATGGAGGGAGTAAATGCTCAGGAGAGGGGATCATTAAATTACTAGAACCCCCTAGGCTGTAAGAGCACTATAACAGCTACAAGGGATAGAAGTAGGGACATATAACAATACACTAATTCAACAGGTAAATACTACACCAGGTGAACAGATGCTAAAATATAATATTTTCTAGCAAGTTCATTTGTTCTGTAGATGTAAGAATGTTGCTTTTCCAATTCTTTGTTTTTCATATGTCAGGAACTATTCAAGTACAGGTAATACTATGGAAATGCAGGAAGGCGAACATGCAAAAACCCAAAACAAAAAAATATTATTTGCTCCAATCCTTCTGCATATATTTACATATTATATAATTTCTAATCAAAAACCTGATTTATATATTTATATTTTTTTGGGAAATGATTTCAGATGATTGTAATTAATTAAATTCTCCTCATAGGATGGGTACAATATTTAAAAGAGTTCAAAGGCAATGGCCTTCAGTGTGCATACAAATGTATTGTAAAATGTTTGAACTGTTCCAAAAATGTCTTCAACATATTTATCATATAGAAAATGAGTATGTTGAAAATGGGTTGGTGAAAATAACCTGACACTGCTATAGGACTAGAATATGAGTGGTGTGCTAACTGTTGTGTACAAGCAAAAAAGGGGCATATTGTGGCTATTTACATGCCTCAGAAGCATGAGTATTAGAAGTTAAGAGTAAATGTGTTTGCTTGAGTGCAACTGAATTTAACTAGCATCAGAATAGCGTGACTTCAGAGCTCTGTTTTACTGTTACGCTTGACTAAAAAGTTGCATACATATCGAGGACTACTACCTAGCTGTGACTTTACAGAGGGTTTTCGACTGGCATGGGTCTAAAGAATCCAAGACTTGGGTAACAATAGACTTGCATTTGTTACAAGCACTACGAAGTGGGAGCTCTTTGCTTGGTGCCGAGAGATCTTTGCCCTCCTCAATGCTCTCAGCTAGAAATACATAGGCATCTTTTTTTCCACGTGGGACCAAATAGTGGCCTCTGGCCGCAATATTACAACCAAACGCTCCCCAGTCTTCCCGATTCCTCTTAACGCTGAAATGGTAGGTGGATTTGATAAGGGTTACAAGAAACTACAAGAGTGGGATTATACACTTCCTCTCTACAAATTCTAGGAAAATGGGAAATTAAGAAAAAAGAGAAAACCTTTGTGAAATTTGGGAGAGAAAGTACACTAATTGTTTAAAGTACACTCAAATGAACCATTTCATCAACACAATTCCCCACAAAACAGATCTTCTCCGCCCACTGACCCCATATGAATCATTGTGTGACTAACAAAATAATACAACACCCTCTTTCAGTGGTTAGGAAATTATTGCTGGCCCTTGAGAAAGAGACATTACCAGAATATACACACAGATGGCAATGTGATTTGGGAATTGATTTGGAGAGGAAAGATTGGGATAAGATTTTTAAACAGTTCCGGAGGTCCTCGACATCTCCACAACTTCTTGAGATGAATTATAAATTACTCCTCCACTAGTATCTGACTCCATGTCATCTAAACTCCATATACCCAGGAGCCTCCAGGAGCTATTGGAGGGGTTGTGGAGGCTTTGGCTCTTTGATACACATATGGTGGCAGTGCCCTAAAATAGTACCTCTCTGGAGGGGGGCGGAGTGTAATATCTGGTCAATTCTCAACTCAGACTTCGAGTTATATCCAAGAACAGTTACTAAATGATCTCCCTAAAATTTCTTGTAAATTGAGGTCCCTCATAATACAAATAGGGCTCAACGCAGCTTAATCCATGTTTTATAGACACTGGGAATCAGATCTGACCCCTACAGCAAAGATGTGGAGGGATAGGGGCCTATTTAACAAATATCTGTCTGACATGATCCGATCAGCGGATCATGTCCACCAGACATCGCTGAATGCGGAGAGCAATGCGCTCTCTGCATTCAGCATTGCACCAGCAGCTCTTGTGAACTGATGGTGCAATGCCGCCCCCTACAGATTCTGCTAGTAGGGGGTCTCAACTGGGTTGATTTCACGTGATCTCTGTCTGCCTCCTCAGAGCAGACGGACAGGTTATGGAGCAGCGGTCTTTAGACCGCTGCTATATAACTGGTATTTCTGGTGAGTCTGAAGGCTTGCCAGAAACACGGCCCTTCAAGCTCCATACGGAGCTTGATAAATGGGCCCCATAGGGTAGATGAGCTTTTGAGTTTAGAAAAATATGGGCATCACAATCTCAATAAAAGAACCCCCATTCCTGAGATAAAGTTTCTCTGGGAGGAATCCCTACAAACCAATTAGAAAATAATCTTTCTAATATCTAGGACACAATGTTGTATATACACACAATTCATTTGGTGGATGTAGTTCTTTAGCAGGCGGTGACCTGGTCTCCCCCAATACCCCCTTTTAACCCCCCCCCTTTCCCCTTCCCTTGATAACTGTGTGACTATTACTTGTCATTTATGGTTAATTGTTTAATTTGTTGTTTACAAAACAAACAAAAAATGGGAACCCTCTATTTTATCAAATGTCATTCTTAATGTTAGACGATTACATTTTAGTGTGATATGACACTTTCTTAATAACTATATAACCATTGATTTCCTGAATAAAAATATTTAAATAAAAATATGCATAAAAAAGTTATAAGGCCCCAAAAATATGAATCAGCGCTGCAGAATCTGTTGGCGCTCTACAAATAACCGATAATAATAATAATGAGGTCTCAGGTGTTAGAAAAAAAGGATTACAAATGACTCTAACACAGAGATACATACATACACATGTCTAAATATGTATATGTATGTATGTATGTATATGTATAAACAGTATATGTGTGTGTATATATATATATATATATATATATATATATATATATATATATATATATATATATATATATTGATTGACATGTGTGGACATATGTATTAATATGTGTATTTAAGTATTTACAGACATATATACACATATAAACACATAAATACATATGTATGCATATATAGACACACACATACATATATATATATATATATATATATATATATATATATATACATATACAGTGGGGAAAAAAAGTATTTAGTCAGTTACCAATTGTGCAAGTTCTCCTACTTAAGAAGATGAGAGAGGCCTGTAATTTTCATCAAAGGTATACCTCATTTATGAGAGACAAAATGTGGAAACAAATCCAGACAATCACATTGTCGGATTTGGAAAGAATTTATTTGCATATTATGGTGGAAAATAAGTATTTGGTCACCTACAAACAAGCAAGATTTCTGTCTCTCCCAGACCTGTATCTTCTTCTTTAAGAGGCTCCTCTGTCCTCCACTCATTACCTGTATTAATGGCACCTGTTTGAACTTGTTATCAGTATAAAAGACACCTGTCCACAACCTCAAACAGTCACACTCCAAACTCCACTATGGTGAAGACCAAAGAGCTGTCGAAGGACACCAGAAACAAAATTGTAGACCTGCACCAGGCTGGGAAGACTGACTCTGCAATAGGCAAGCAGCTTGGTGTGAAGAAATCAACTGTGGGAGCAATAATTAGAAAATGGAAGACATACAAGACCACTGATAATCTCCCTCAATCTGGGGCTCCACGCAAGATCTCACCCCGTGGGGTCAAAATGATCACAAGAACGGTGAGCAAACATCCCAGAACCACACGGGGGGACCTAGTGAATGACCTGCAGAGAGCTGGGACCAACGTTTCAAAGGCTACCATCAGTAACACACTGTGCCGCCAGGGACTCAGATCCTGCAGTGCCAGACGTGTCCCCCTGCTTAAGCCAGTACATGTCCGGGCCCATCTGAAGTATGCTAGAGAGCATTTGGATGATCCAGAAGCGGATTGGGAGAATGTCATATGGTCAGATGAAACCAAAGTAGAACTGTTTGGTAGAAACACAATTTGTCGTGTTTGGAGGAGAGAGAATGCTGTGTTGAAAACCAAAGAACACCATACCTACTGTGAAGCATGGGGGTGGCAACATCATTCTTTGGGGCTGTTTCTCTGCAAAGGGAACAGGACGACTGATCCGTGTACATAAAAGAATGAATGGGGCCATGTATCGTGAGATTTTGAGTGCAAACCTCCTTCCATCAGCAAGGGCATTGAAGATGAACTGTGGCTGGGTCTTTCAGCATGACAATGATCCCAAACACACCACCCGGGCAATGAAGGAGTGGCTTCGTAAGAAGCATTTCAAGGTCCTGAAGTGGCCTAGCCAGTCTCCAGATCTCAACCCCATAGAAAAGCTTTGGATGGAGTTGAAAGTCCGTGTTGCCCAGCGACAGCCCCAAAACATCACTGCTCTAGAGGAGATCTGCATGCAGGAATGGGCCAACATACCAGCAACAGTGTGTGACAACCTTGTGAAGACTTACAGAAAATGTTTGACCTCTGTCATTGCGAACAAAGTATATATAACAAAGTATTGAGATGAACTTTTGATATTGACCAAATACTTATTTTCCACAATAATTTGCAAATAAATTCTTTCCAAATTAGACAATGTGATGGTCTGGATTTGTTTCCACATTTTGTCTCTCATGGTTGAGGTATACCTATGATGAAAATTACAGGCCTCTCTCATCTTCTTAAGTGGGAGAACTTGCACAATTGGTGGCTGACTAAATACTTTTTTGCCCCACTATATATAAAAACTACTTTGCAGTCAAGTAGCTGAAAACATGTAAAACAAATTTATGCAATATTCATATTTAATAAAGGGTTTAACTATGTATTGAATGTCATTATTTCAAATTCCAATGTTCTTCACATAAGGGAAAAGGTTTTAAGTATTTATAAATAGATATTAATTAATATATATATATATATATAAATATATATTTATATCTGTATATATCTATACCTATGTATGATCATCTATATATAAAAGCATATATATATATTTCACCAAAAACCATCAGCTTTATATCAATAAAATATGCATTTATGAATAAATAGAACATATTATTCAATGTGAAGAACAGTGGAATGTGAAACATTAATATTTCATGTTGGGTTAGCGGACTTGAGAAAACGAGATTCGGTTTGCGTGAAGAAGGGTCTAAGGTTTTTTCTACTTTTCGCACTCCATTAAAGTCTATGGGGGAACGTGGGTACGATATTCGAAGTTCAACCCGATGCATGCAAAAATCCTCCGTATAGCAGAGTTAGCGTATAAGTGGGAGCGCAAAGTACCGCTCCACTCGTAATCTAGCCCATATTGAGCTCCATAATTACTTCAAAAACAAATGGCATCATTTTGCTAAGCAGAAAGCTCATCAAAAAAGCAGAAATTTCCAAATAATTTTCTTTATTTTTGTCAATGAATTTATAAACATTTTTATGAGCTATTGCAGTAATGAAATACTGATTAATATGATAGCATATGTACAAAATAGGCAGGGCTTTACCTTTATATTTATATTGGTCATTTTAAGAAGATTTGTTACCACATACATCTTTCTTGCATCTAGTTCCTCATCAGTTTGAAATGAGACAAAATAAGAATCCTTAAATAAAACAGTTTTATATGAATAAATACGCTTCTATTGCAACCTTAACGTTGTTCAGAACTTTAAAATAGAAAATAATAAATCATTAGTACCAGAATACTTGTTGTTTCTTTCACTATTTTATTTCTTTTAAAAACCATACTGCATCTCGCTGTGATCAGTTTCACCAGTAGATTTACGCATCTGATGCTGATATTTAACTCTCTGAGGCAGGAAAGTAAATCACTTCCTATTAGCCTTTGCTACTTGGGATTGTATGGATGGAAAAGGACTGATTATTCAGGTCTCTTTCACAAGCATGAAGTCTTCTGAAGCAGAGGTATGACTAATAAAACCTAAATTTGCTTAATTGGAAGTGAAGTAAAATGCTATCGTCTGACAATTCACAACGGGCTCATCAGACACACCACTGTAATGAAGGACACAAACAAGTGTACACATTTATAATGGGAAAAGACTAGTCATTAAATCAATTCTGTGGTTAAAAATATGCTTTATAGGTGGAAACAACAGGATAGAAAAACATAAATGCAGATTCACTGTGATGGGTGCCTTTGATGATAATAATAATTAATTGAATTAGGGCAATGCAGCCATGATGACACATGTATCGTATTTCTGCTTGAGTTAATGCACTCATAAAGTTTACTTTTTATGCCTAATTGGCAACAAAAACATTGAATAGTTATGGCAGCCTATTGCTTATACATAACACATTGATGTTACCTAGATATTAATAGATAACATATGTTCTGTTTCATTTTTTATAATCTTAGGTAGTATAATAAAAAGAGCTATCCCATTTCATGTTTTCTGATTGCTTTGAACAGAAGTCCTAATTACAGTTATTCAATTTGAAATTTGAAAACTTTCTATTTAACTCAGGTGCCTGGATTATGAATGTAATACAACGGGAACATATCTATTTTTCTTAAACTGGGATTGGGTAAACAAACAAAAATACATAAATAAAGTGTGTGTGGGTATGGGGGGGGGGTCTGTGGACATTTCCACCTTCACAGATGTATAAATTAAAATACTTACTAATTTATTTAACTTTGTTTGAAAGAAGACTCTTTCCTTTAACCAACAATATCAATTGACTTAGATTACAAGTGGGGAGGGGAGAAAAGGGAGGGAAAGGAAGGGGGAGAGAGAGAGAGGGAGAGAAGAGAAAAGTGGGGAAGGAGAGGAGAAAAGGGGGGAGGGAAAGAATGGAGTGAAAGAAGGGAGCAAGGGAGGGAGTTGAGAGATAGAAGGGAGGGAGGGAGAGAAAGAAGGGAGTGAATTGAGGGAGGAAGTTGTGGGAGGAAGGGAGTTGAGGGAGGAGGGGAGGGGGAAAGGGAAAGAAGAGAGAGAAGATGAAGGGAGGGAAAGAAGAATACACTTTGAGACAATCACTGACCTTCACATGCAACAACATACAGTAATTACTATTATTCAAGTAATTAAACTTTTTAAGTGTCCGTTTACTATTTTCTCCGTGGGTTCATAAATGCAGAGAAAGCTATCTAGCTATTATAGTTTATGATTAGATAGCACAAGCTGATCTAAGCAGTGCAAAGACGCATCCAGTCTGTTAGTTATTAAGACCTGCAATAAGCACTGCACTCACAGACTCACCCCAGCTGACAAGGGGAGGCAGCATATCGGCACAAAGTCTTCTCCTCCAGCCTCACCTTGTAAGCATATCCCCGGGCAAGTTTCTAACCAAGAATGCTTCCACTGCAAAAATGCCGGCGGCTCTAAATGAAGCAATGGATTAAAGGAGCACTGCCTGTGCAGAGCGACCTTAATCAGCGTTAAATTCGAAAACTGAAAATAACTTTCGATAATAGAATTTCTAAGAGTATTCGTTCTTATCAACATTCTATTATGTAAATCGAATTTCTACAATAACATTCGTTCTAACATTCAAATTTGAATATAATCACATTTGCTCAGTTGAAGGCTAATATACTGTATATATATATACAGTATATATATATATTTATTTGAAATAAAAATAAAAATGTTCTGTATGTGAAGAACATTAGAATGTGAAATATGTACAGTAAATACACAGTAAAACACATTATTAAATGTTAATATTGAATAATTATGAATATTTATGTTTTCAGGTATTTATATATACATGCACACATATTTAAACATGTATCATATTTATATGAATCATTTTTATCAGATAGTGTTATACGAGTGTAACCATAATTTTAAATGTATTTATGTTGTGTTTAGTGCAACTTTTTTAACTCACTACCCTTTACACAAGCTTCAGTTGCGTTAACCGGATGAGCTTAAAATGTGATTGTGCCCTTGCAATTGTGTTTACTTTCAACTTGTAATTTGAGTGTTCTTTAACTTGTGTTCAAAAATACGATATTACTCATGCACAAACTTTAGTGTGCCACTTTAAGACTTTGGATACCGTGGACGAGATAACATCTTCTCCCCACAGACTTCTATGGAGTACGCTATAAAAAAAAATTAACCCACTAACCTTTGCTAAAATCAAATGCTACTACTCTATACTCATCTTACTTGACCTCTCTGCTGCCTTTGACACTGTTGAGCATCCCCTTTTCCTATGGACTCTCAGCTCTCTTGGGCTCTGTGGCACTGCCCTCTCCTGGATTTACTCTTATCTCTCTAACAGATCCTTCTTCATCTCTTTTGCTGGTTACTCCTCCTCTCCATTGCCTCTGTCTGTTGGAGTACCTCAAGGCACTGTCCTGGGTCCTCTACTCTTCTCTATTTACACTTCTTCCCTGGGTAAACTCAACAGCTATGGCTTCAACTATCACCTCTATGCTGATAATACCCAGATCTACCTTTCCACCCCTGCACTCTCTCCTTCTGTCAATTCTCACATCAGCGACTGCTTATCTGGCATTTCCTCCTGGATGGCCTCTCACCACCTAAAAATAAACATGTCCAAGACTGAACTTCTTCTAATCCCCCCCTCTAACTCTACTCCAGTTTCTAATTTTTCCATTACTGTTGGCGGCACCACTATCTCCCCATCACCAAAAGTCTGCTGCCTCAGAGTCACACTTGACTCAAATCTGTCCTTCATTCCCCACATCCAATTGCTCTCTTCATCCTGCCACAACCACCTAAGCAACATCTCCAAAGAGTGTCAGTTGTTGAGTGCTGAAACTACTAAACAACTAGTCCACTCCCTGGTAATTTCCCGACTTGACTACTGTAATAACTTACTATCTGGCCTCTCTCTCTCCCACCTCTCTCCCCTTCAATCCATCCTAAATGCATCTGCAAGGCTAATCCACCTCTCTCGGCGCTCTGTTTCTGCTGCACCTCTCTGTGACTCCCTTCACTGGCTCCCCATTCACAGCCAAATTAAATTCAAAATTCTAACCCCGACCTACAAAGTCGTCACCAATGCTGCCCCACCCTACCTGTCCTCACTCATCAACAAATATACTCCAACCCACCCTCTAAGATCCAACAATGACCTGCTTCTTGCATCCTCTACCATCACCTCCTCTCATGCTAGACTACAGGACTTCGCTCGTGCGGCACCAACCCTCTGGAATGCACTTCCTCTAGCTGTCAGAATTTCCCCTAACCTCTCCTCCTTTAAACGTTCCCTAAAGACCTTTTTGTTCAGGGAAGCTTATCTGACTCATCAACAAATTAACTTCACTTACCTAACAGTTGCCCTCATCTATCTCCTCACAAATATCATTCTCACCTTTACAGTCCCCACCTCCTGTTTCCCATCCTCCCACCCATCTAGATTGTAAGTTCCCACGGGAATAGGGTCCTCAATTCCCCCTGTATTTGTCTGTAAAATGTTGTCTCTTATTGTATTGTTTCTCCATTGTATTTCTTTCCTTGTACCCATGGGCAGTGCTGCAGAATCTGTTGGCACTTTATAAATAAAGAATAATAATAACCCAACACTGCGTAAGACCAACTGTGCTAAATCTGAAGTGTGTATATGTATGTGTGCAAATACATTTTACGCATATACATGCATAAATACATATGCATACAAAGAGAGAAGCTCTCTACCAGGAACAATATAAAGTCGGATGCTAATGATAGCGTGGTCCAGCGATATTGCTTATTGCATCCAGCGATATTATTAGCATGCCAGTTGTAATCTGGCCCATGAAGGGGTGGAAAATTATTCCAGTTTACAAGTCCACAAGGAAAAAGTTACCACCAGATCACTCTATGTTAAAGACAGGAAAAAATACACATTTTTACTTGTCCACTGTTTCTTACTTGTTTGGTACTAGTCTGGTACTAGTGGAAATTTCAGAGCTACAGATTTTGCACTGGCATATATACAATTGTAACATGCTTTTATGTGAGTCTGTTATACATTTGTATTAAGGTTAACATACTATTTGTATACACTTATAAATAATAGAAACTGATAATCTTACATGAAAAGAGAAGTTTGTTTTTCAGATTACAAAATGCTAAGGCAGGAATGCATACACTGGAGCACATACTTATGCAGACAGAGTTAGCAGATACACACTCAAGCAATGATAGACACACATGCAGAGGTGGGATAGACAGGCACATGCAGGCAGTGATGGACAGTACACACAGACACACACAAACAAACAGACAAATAGAAAGATGTGGATATATAGACACAGGCACACATGCACAGATAGAGATAAATGGACACAAAAAATGTCATAGAGAGACACCTAAACACAAACAGGTTGGGATAGCCACACACACACACAGGCAGGGATAGAAAGACATACACAGACCTACACTGGAAGGGACGCACACACCATTATTATTACAATGCAACAAGGTAGTCTACACAATCACACAACCACTAGATTCTTCACAACTGAAAATCTCAGTCACACAGATGTCACATCTACTTTATAAACCCTCTCAGTCAACTTAGAGTTGGTTGGCTCGTGCAACATTAAATATGGGGAACAAATTCATCCCACAATTTGCAAACAAATGTGGACATGTTCATAATGTGAATCCTGATAATTTGCAAATTGATAAATCTTGCCCAGTATCTCAACTTCTTCTTGCAGATTGCTTGGTGTTCCTGTGTTTTCTCTTGTGAGTCTGATATAACACTTTTTCTCTCAGAAAGGCTGATCCCAGAGACAAAAAGACTGCTGCTCCTTAACTTCTCCGCTACCCTTTAGGTGGCAAACTGAAATCATCCTGATCCGATTTGATCAGGATGATTGACACCCCCTGCTAGCGACCGATTGGCTGTGAATGTGCAGGGGGTGGAATTGCACAAGCATTTCACAATAAATGCCTTGGTAATTAAGTAGGCTACTCCACAGAATAATTAATTCAATTATATTTGTTGGTAGATCAAAAAATGGGATGAAATTATATAAGCTGCTATCTGCCATCAAAATCTGTTTCCTTACTGTAGAATTATTATAATTAAATGCATGCCAAAAGCTGTAAATAAATACAAATAGATTGTTAAACAGTTTTAAGAATTTTCTTTTAATAAACTTATAATTGACTTATTAATAAGTACAATGTCCCTCTTTTCTTATGTATACTTAATCTACTATGCTGGCAAACATTTTCCCCACATTCCCTTCTAAGAAGACTTTATTCTACTTTTTAGTGGAATTAAAAGCATCTTGCAACTCGTTAGGGAAGAGAGTTGATTTGTATTTCAAGGTTGATCAAAGTGTTAATAATAATCTGTTTCAGCTTCACTGAAGCATTAGGAAACAATCCGAATGACAATTTATATAACTATTTAATAGCCTGTTTTATACAGAGGGAAGATAAAGTATGCTCTTCTTGAAGATGGATTAAGAAACATCTAAACTACATGCTGTCAAGAGACAAGATCCATCTGGTGAATGTCTAATGTATGTTTTGTGACAAGTAACGTGAGAACATTCAAGCAGTTCATTGAGGGTTTTCATTAGTTGAACAAACCTCTCTAAAAAAAAGGATGTTTTTCAAAAGAAAACAACTACATTTGTTACAGGCCTGTAAATATAAAAAGAATAAAAAGCTTTCAATTTTATGCCATCATTTACATTCACACTTGTTTTTAGCACAGCTTTTGAAAATGTGTTCTCTAAAATGAAGATGATAATAAATATAGTCTATTGCATCACAGTTAATGCCTATAAAGAAATAAATTCCCATAAAGTTCTATGTAGGTCAACAGGTTTAAAGCCTAAGTTCTAATATTAAGTATAATTCTTGAATATTTGAATAGTTTCTGAGCAGACGATGCAATTGGCTAACAATATCAAGGAAATTAAAGGGACATTAACCACTATATACAAATGTATATGCAAACTATTGAGGTTATGCCCTGCTTCCCTCTATTCATGGGGGCCACCATGTTGAAATCTAGTTTTCACTGCATTCTAGTGCTGATATGTATGCACATGTGTAGAAACTTTGCTTCTGATACCTGCAGTGAAACCTAGGTTCCAAATAGCTGCACCCATACTAAGGGGTCGATTTACCAACTACTGTATCAGCCCCAATGTAACTGTTTCCGCGTGAGTCTTCAGGCTCACGGGAAATATCAGTTAAGAAGCAGTCGTCTTACGACCACTGCTCCATAACTCGTCCGCTGCCTCTGAGGCTGTGGACATCAATCTGAATATAATCAGGTTTATTGACACCCCCTACTAGCTGCCGATTGACTTCGAATCTGCAGTGGGTGGCATTGCACAAGTAGTTTACCAGAACAGCTTGTGCAATGAAAAATGCCGACAGCGTATGCATTTAGCGATGCAGGGTGGACATGATTCGCTATAGCAAGTGGAGCGATAAATATTGATTTTGTGAAAGCGATACTTGCACTCCACTGAGTAATACCAGTGCATGATAATGTGAGCTTGTATTGCAAGTTGACAGCAAGTTCAAGTTCGCATTGCTGGGAAGCATTGCGCTCATGAAAGCGAGCTTCTATAGGCTTCAAAGGGAGCCTTGTTCTCATGCCATGACAAGTAAGTAAACCAGTGATGGCAGCAAAGTGTAAATATATATGTATATGACTATATAAATATTTATTTATGTTAATATGTGTATATACACATATTAACAAATAAATATATAGGTATATAAGCATATACATTTATAGGGAACACACAGTTCCCATAGACCGCAATTTAAGGCACTTTTTTAGGGACGTTTTTTTTTTCTAACACAGTACAGCTGCAAGCCTCCAAAAACTGCTAAGTGCTTTTTTTGTTGTTGTTGTTTAAATGCTACTAGCACTTAAGTTTGAGGGCATTTGGGGCACATTAATAAAAAATAATCTGATCTCTGGTTAATTTTATAAGCTAATTGCTACCACATGCTCGCTATAGAAATAACCAGCCTGTTTGGGGGCGCGTAATAAATTAGCAATCCACTTGTAATCTAGGCCTTAGGCGAGACCAGAAAGCATGTCCGTCTGCTCTGAGGCAGCGGACAGACATCACCACAAATCAACCCGATCGAATACGATTGGGTTGATTGACACGCCCTGCTAGCGGCATTGCACCAGCAGTTCACAAGAACTGATGGTGCAATGATAAATGCTGAGAGCGTATGCTGTCGGCATTATCGATGTGCAGCAGACATGATCCGCAATATCGGATCATGTCCGCTCGCACAATGATAATTTGGCGCCTTAGTGTTTAACATCCTTTTGAGAATGTCTTCATAATTAAGCAGGCTATCCCAAGGAATAGTTTAAGATTTGTTTTAAATCAGATAATGGGATCTATATTAAATAGGAATTATTAATAATAATATTGATATAGTATATTGCTGAAGTATCAGGATCCATTATTATCTTTAACTCCTTTGCCTTTCAAGGCTGTTCTTTTGTTGAGGAAATGTAATGCTCAGTGTAAGTTGCTTGCCACTTGTCTTATAAGAAGTTGATGTAATTATAGGCACTTTATTGGTTTCCTTAAGAGTTATACCATACATTTATGGCTTTTATTATATTTTAGTAATTTAAAACAGCATAATTTGCAGGTGTGAATTATCCTCTTCAATTATTTTCTGAAAATATACATATAGCATAATAGAACTGTCCATTAGTACTATACAGATCACTTAATTGGCCAGGCTACAAATTCTATCAAAATGTTATAGCATTCAGTATTCTTAAAATATACATATATATTATGTTGATTGTACAGTTTTAATTTAATTAAAAAATGTGACAATAAGCTAAAATATTTATTCAGTATATAATTTCCTTCTTAATACAATGAGAGTCCATGGCTTCATTCCTTACTGTTGGGAAATACTGAACCTGGCCATCAGGAGGAGGCAAAGACACCCCAGCCAAAGGCTTAAATACCTCTCCCACTTCCCCTATCCCTCAGTCATTCTTTGCCTTTCGTCACAGGAGGATGGCAGAGAAGTGTCAGAAGATTTCGGAGTTGTTCCTCAGGAGGGATATATGCTTTTCGTTATAGAACTAGAGTTGCCTTGTCAGCCTCTCAGTGAAAGCATTGATAAAAGTTAGAGTCTGGAGATGCAGGGAGAGTCTTTCTGAGAACCCATCCAGACTGCCTGCTAACAGCTCCTTAAGCAACCAGTGTTGACGAGTTTCATGCTTTCTTCATTCAACTCCATGTCAGGAGCGATGCTACAAGACTGTCACACTTGAGAGGCTGTTTTTCTGTTCCACAGCATGGATTCTGGTAAGATTGTTTCAATTTTTACTTATGTTGAAATTGCTGAAGACATGGGTTAATATATCCTGAGGAAGGTTATTGAACAGTGGGGATTAATCAAATGCGTTTCTTTGATTTATGCTGCTTATGTGTGAGATTTATTTTTTGGGCTCATAGACTGTTGTTATGCAGTAATGGAACATACAGGTGTTTACTTTCACTTTGAGCGCTCAGCAGCTTGTAGCTTGGCACACTTTTTCTGTGTGGTCACACTTTGTTTTCTCTTTCCTGACCGAGCTAGCTGTCGGTGAGGTAGCTTCTTCTCTGGTTGCTTGGGTCTAGGAGGTGGTGAGTGCCCCAGTCATTGGGGGTATATAGGTGCTGTTTTTGTGAGAAATAACAATTTCATTTATTTGTAACCTACTGTTGTTAGCACAAGCTATGGAGGATCCTGATATGCTTGAGGGTACTCCCTCTATTCCTAATAGTAATACCTGTCTATATTGTGAGGAGGCCTTGGTGTGCCCATCCTCTCAACTATGTTCCATATGCATCAACAAGGTTATTGCGGAGGAGCCAGCCTTTAGATTTAAAACTGAACACCTACATTTTCTTCTAAAGGAGGTTCTGTTGACATTAGAGGTTCCAGAGACCAAGTTGCCTGATAAACATTTGATCCCTTAATTATACAGAGTATACGATGGCAGGGTAGTGCCGCTAACTTTTCCTGTACCTGTAAAGATGGTGAATATTATAAGGAATGAATGGGATAGGATTGGATCTTCCTTTTCCCCTTCAACTGCCTTTAATAAATTATTCCCGGTCCCAGACTCTCAGCTGGAGTTTTGGGGTTCCTTCCCTAAGGTGGATGGTGCTATCTCCAAGTTATCTAAGCGTACTACTATGCCTCTTGAGGATAGCTCATCTTTCAGAGAGCCGATGGATAAGAAAATGGAGACTTTTCTCAGGAAAATGTTTCAGCATACATGATATTTATTTCAACCTGCAGCAGCTGTTGCCTTGGTTGATGGAGCTGCGGCCTACTGGTGTGACTCCTTAGTGGAATTGTTCAAGGTGGAGGGTCCCCTCGACGTTATCGAGAAAGAATTAAGGCTTTGAGAATTGCTAATTCTTTTATATGTGATGAAAACATGCAGATTATTCGCCTGAATGCTAAAAGCTCTGGTTTCTCAGTGCAGATACGTCGGGCGCTCTGGCTGAAGTCCTGGTCTGCGGACATGACTTCTAAGTCTAGAATTCTTTTCCTTCCCTTTAAGGGAAACATTTTATTTGGTCCATGCCTGGACTCAATTATTTCTATGGTTACAGGGGGCAAGGGGTGCCTTCCTACTGCAGGATAAAAAGAACAAATTTAAGGGACAAGGATATAATTTTCGTTCCTTTCGTTCTGAAAATTCCCAACGTCAGCAGTCCTCCTCTAAGCCTGAGCATACCAAGACCTCTTGGAAGCCGGCTCAATCCTGGAATAAATCCAAGCAGAACAAGAAGCCTGTCGAGAACAAGTCGGCATGAAGGGGTGGCCCCCGATTCGAAGCTGGATCGTGTAGGGGGCAGACTGTCGCTGTTTTCAGATGCTTGGTCCAGGGACGTGCAAGATCTGTTGGTCCTGGAAGTCACAGCTCAGGGATACAAGATAGGTTTCAAATCTCATCCACCCAAGGGCAGATTTCTCCTCTCAAGCCTGTCTTTAAAACCCAAAAAGAGGGAAGCCTTTCTGGGGTGCGTGCGGGATCTGTCCTCCTTAGGGGTCATTGTCCCGGTTCCTATGGCAGAAAGAGGTTTGGGATACTACTCAAACCTGTTTGTGGTCCCAAAGAAAGAGGGAACTTTCCGCCCAATTCTGGACCTAAAGTGCTTAAGCAAGTTTCTAAATGTCCCCTTGTTCAAGATGGAGACAATAAGGTCCATTCTTCCTCTAGTCCAGGAAGGATAGTTCATGACCACTATAGATCTGAAGGATGCCTACCTTCACGTTTCAATCCACAGGGACCACTTCCAGTTCCTAAGTTTTGCATTACTGGATCAGCACTTCCAATTCATTGCACTTCCATTTGGTCTAGCTACAGGCCCAAGAATCTTTACAAAGGTTCTAGGAGCTCTCCTGGCTGTTGCCAGATCCCAAGGTATAGCAGTAGCTCCCTACTTGGACGACATTCTGGTTCAAGCACCATCCTTTCGTCTAGCAGAGGACTATTTGGTTTCTCTTCTCTCTCTTCTTCGATCACATGAATGGAAGATAAACTTAGAGAAGAGTTCTCAATTCCAAGCACCAGGGTAGAATTCCTGGGCACTATAATAGATTCAGTATACATGAGGATATTTCTAACCAACCAGAGATGGTGCAAGCTAGCTTCGGCATGTCTTGCCCTCCGGACCTCCTTAAGGCCATCTGTGTCTCAGTGTATGGAGGTAATTGGTCTCATGGTGTCCAGCATAGACATAATTCCTTTTGCCAGGTTCCGTCTCAGACCGCTACAGCTGTGCATGCTGAGGCAGTGGAGTGGCGATCATTTGGATCTGTCTCAACAGATTTTCCTGGACAATCGGTCTGTAGAATTGCTCTCTTGGTGGCTTTGTCCAGATCATCTGTCCCGAGGGACATCCTTTCTCAGACCATCCTGGGAGATTGTGACTACGGACACGAGCCTCTCAGGATGGGGAGCTGTTTGGGGTGCCAAGAAGGCACAGGGCCTGTGGTCTCAGGAGAAATGCTTCCTCCTGATCAAAATTCTGGAACTTTGAGCAATCTACAATGCTCTGAAGGCTTCTCCTATTCTGGGTTCATCCCTGTTTATCATATTCCAATCAGACACTATAACCTCAGTAGCTTTCATTAACCATCAGGGGAAAACGAGAAGCTAAGTAGCAATGAGGGAAGTATCTCAGATTCTGGAGTGGGCGCGGTCCCACAGCTGTTCGTTGTTAGTGATCCACTTTCTGGGTGTGGACAATTGGGAAGCGGATTTTCTCTTTCCAATTACTTCTTTTACTAGCTGCAGAGTATAAAATGTTTGAAATTTTCTTTTTTAAGGTTTATTTGTGTATTTGAAATAGCTGATATTCAGCTAGATTATGAGTTTTGAGCGATATAGGGAAATTGACCAGAACATTTTCGGCAATATTTCACCTCCCTATAGCGCTGCTATTACAGGTTCTAAAAAAGCAGGCTTGCACGGGTGATATGGTTGTGTTGAGCTTCATACCACACCGAAATCAAGCGCTGCTTTGACCTGCTCGTGCACGATTTCCCCATAGACATCAATGGGGAGAGCAGGCAAAAAAAAAGCCTAACACCTGCGATCGTGGAAACATTGGGGGGTAGTTATCAACGTGTCTACTTTACCTGCCTTTGATGGTTCAATACGCCCGCCTAAGCTCGCCTACCATCGCCGCCGCAGACCTGCAAAATTTCGCCTAAGTTATCAAAAAAGCTGTCAATAAGCCGCGCACCAAGTACGGGGCGATGAGCAGCAGATTGTGAGAGTTATCACTCATCCGATCTCGCTGCTCTTTGGCTTTTTGACAGTTTTCTTGCTAGCCTGTCACTAAGCACCCACACTAACTATACTGTTCTACCCCCTATACCGGCACCCCCGGAGCACCCCGCAACTCTTATAAATGTATTAACCCCTAAACCGCCGCTCCTGGACACCGCCGCCACCTACATTATACCTAGTAACCCCTATCCTGCCCCCCCATACTGCAGCCCTCTATAATAAAGTTATTAACCGCTATCCTGCTGATCCCGGACCTCGCCGCAACTAAATAGTTTAACCCCTAAACCGCCGCTCCCAGACCCCACCGCAACCTATATTAAACTTATTAATCTCTATCCTGCCCCCCTTACACCGTCGCCACCTATAATAAAGTTATAAACCCCTATCCTGCCCCCCACTACACCGCCGCCACTGTAATAAAATTATTAACCCCTAAACCTAAGTCTAACACTAACCCTAACACCCCCTAACTTAAATATTAATTAAATATATCTAAATAATATTTCTCTTATTAACTAAATTAATCCTATTTAAAGTAAATACTTACCTTTAAAATAAACCCTAATATAGCTACAATATAAATAATAATTATATTGTAGCTATCTTAGGCCTAGATTTGGAGATTGGCGTTAGCCGTAAAAACCAGCATTAGAGGCTCCTAACGCTGGTTTTAGGCTAACTCCGGTATTTGTAGTCACTCAAAAAAGGGTCTAACGCTCACTTTTCAGCCGCGACTTTTCCATACCGCAGATCCCCTTACGTCAATTGCGTATCCTATCTTTTCAATGGGATCTTTCTAACTCCGGTATTTAGAGTCGTATCTGAAGTGAGCGTTAGAAATCTAACGACAAAACTCCAGCCGCAGAAAAAAGTCAGTAGTTAAGAGCTTTTTGGGCTGACGCCGGTTCATAAAGCTCTTAACTACTGTACTCTAAAGTACACTAACACCCATAAACTACCTATGTACCCCTAAACCGAGGCCCCCCCCACATCGTCGCCAGTCGATTAAATTTTTTTAACCCCTAATCTGCCGACCGCCACCTACGTTATTCTTATGTACCCCTAATCTGCTGCCCCTAACACCGCCGACCCCTGTATTATATTTATTAACCCCTAATCTGCCCCCCACAACGTCGCCGCCAGCTACCTACAATAATTAACCCCTAATCTGCCGACCGCAAAGCGCCGCCACCTACATTATAGCTATGTACCCCTAATCTGCTGCCCCTAACACCGCCGACCCCTATATTATATTTATTAACCCCTAATCTGCCCCCCTCAACGTCGCCTCCACCTGCCTACACTTATTAACCCCTAATCTGCCGAGCGGACCGCACCGCTACTATAAGAAAGTTTTTAACCCCTAATCCGCCTCACTAACCATATAATAAATAGTATTAACCCTAATCTGCCCTCCCTAACATCGCCGACACCTAACTTCAATTATTAACCCCTAATTTGCCGACCGGAGCTCACCGCTATTCTAATAAATGTATTAACCCCTAAAGCTAAGTCTAACCCTAACACTAACACCCCCCTAAGTTAAATATAATTTTAATCTAACAAAATAAATTAACTCTTATTAAATAAATTATTCCTATTTAAAGCTAAATACTTACCTGTAAACTAAATCCTAATATAGCTACAATAAAATTATAATTACATTGTAGCTATTTTAGGATTAATATTTATTTTACAGGCAACTTTGTAATTATTTTAACCAGGTACAATAGCTATTAAATAGTTAAGAACTATTTAATAGCTACCTAGTTAAAATAATTACAAAATTACACTATACTATCATTAAATTAATTAAATAAAATACCTATAATTACCTACAATTAAACCTAACACTACACTATCAATACATTAATTAAATACAATATCTACAAATAACTACAATGAAATAAACTAACTAAAGTACAAAAAATAAAAAAGAACTAAGTTACAAAAAATAAAAAAATATTTACAAACATAAGAAAAATATTACAACAATTTTAAACTAATTACACCTACTCTAAGCCCCCTAATAAAATAACAAAGACCCCCAAAATAAAAAATGCCCTACCCTATTCTAAATTACTAAAGTTCAAAGCTCTTTTACCTTACCAGCCCTGAACAGGGCCCTTTGCGGGGCATGCCCCAAGAAGTTCAGCTCTTTTGCCTGTAAAAAAAACATACAATACCCCCCCCCCCCAACATTACAACCCACCACCCACATACCCCTAATCTAACCCAAACCCCCCTTAAATAAACCTAACACTAAGCCCCTGAAGATCATCCTACCTTGTCTTCACCTCACCAGGTATCACCGATCCGTCCTGGTTTCAAAATCTTCATCCAACCCAAGCGGGGGCTGGCGATCCATCATACGGTGGCTGAAGAGGTCCAGAAGAGGCTCCAAAGTCTTCATCCTATCCGGGAAGAAGAGGCGATCCAGACCGGCAACCATCTCGATCCAAGCGGCATCTTCTATTTTCATCCGATGACGACCGGCTCCATCCTGAAGACCTCCACCGCGGACCCATCTTCTTCCGGCGACGTCCAACTGAAGAATGACGGTTCCTTTAAGGGATGTCATCCAAGATGGCGTCCCTCGAATTCCGATTGGCTGATAGGATTCTATCAGCCAATCGGAATTAAGGTAGGAATATTCTGATTGGCTGATGGAATCAGCCAATCAGAATCAAGTTCAATCCGATTGGCTGATCCAATCAGCCAATCAGATTGAGCTTGCATTCTATTGGCTGATCAGAATATTCCTACCTTAATTCCGATTGGCTGATAGAATCCTATCAGCCAATCGGAATTCGAGGGATGCCATCTTGGATGACGTCCCTTAAAGGAACCGTCATTCTTCAGTTGGACGTCGCCGGAAGAAGATGGGTCCGCGGTGGAGGTCTTCAGGATGGAGCCGGTCGTCATCGGATGAAGATAGAAGATGCCGCTTGGATCAAGATGGTTGCCGGTCCGGATCGCCTCTTCTTCCCGGATAGGATGAAGACTTTGGAGCCTCTTCTGGACCTCTTCAGCCACCGGATGATGGATCGCCAGCCCCCGCTTGGGTTAGATGAAGATTTTGGAGCCAGGACGGATCGGTGATACCTGGTGAGGTGAAGACAAGGTAGGATCATCTTCAGGGGCTTAGTGTTAGGTTTATTTAAGGGGGGTTTGGGTTAGATTAGGGGTATGTGGATGGTGGGTTGTAATGTTGGGGGGGGGTATTGTATGTTTTTTTTTACAGGCAAAAGAGCTGACTTCTTGGGGCATGCCCCGCAAAGGGCCCTGTTCAGGGCTGGTAAGGTAAAATAGCTTTGAACTTTAGTAATTTAGAATAGGGTAGGGCATTTTTTATTTTGGGGGTCTTTGTTATTTTATTAGGGGGCTTAGAGTAGGTGTAATTAGTTTAAAATTGTTGTAATATTTTTCTTATGTTTATAAATATTTTTTTATTTTTTGTAACTTAGTTCTTTTTTATTTTTTGTACTTTAGTTAGTTTATTTCATTGTAGTTATTTGTAGGAATTGTATTTAATTTATTTATTGATAGTGTAGTGTTAGGTTTAATTGTAGGTAATTGTAGGTATTTTATTTAATTAATTTAATGATAGTATAGTGTTAGGTTTAATTCTAACTTAGGTTAGGATTTATTTTACAGGTAATTTTGTAATTATTTTAACTAGGTAACTATTAAATAGTTCTTAACTATTTAATAGCTATTGTACATGGTTAAAATAATTACAAAGTTGCCTGTAAAATAAATATTAATCCTAAAATAGCTACAATGTAATTATAATTTATATTGTAGCTATATTAGGATTTATTTTACAGGTAAGTATTTAGCTTTAAATAGGAATAATTTATTTAATAAGAGATAATTAATTTTGTTAGATGTAAATTATATTTAACTTAGGGGGGTGTTAGTGTTAGACTTAGCTTTAGGGGTTAATACATTTATTAGAATAGTGGTGAGCTCCAGTCGGCAGATTAGGGGTTAATAATTGAAGTTAGGTGTCGGCGATGTTAGTGAGGGCAGATTAGGGGTTAATACTATTTATTATAGGGTTAGTGAGGCGGATTAGGGGTTAATAACTTTATTATAGTAGCGCTCAGGTCCGCTCGGCAGATTAGGGGTTTATAAGTGTAGGCAGGTGGAGGCGACGTTGTGGGGGGCAGATTAGGGGTTAATCAATATAATATAGGGGTCGGCGATGTTAGGGCAGCAGATTAGGGGTACATAGGGATAATGTAAGTAGCGGCGGTTTACGGAGCGGCAGATTAGGGGTTAATAATAATATGCAGGGGTAAGCGATAGCGGGGGCGGCAGATTAGGGGTTAATAAGTGTAAGGTTAGGGGTGTTTAGACTCGGGGTACATGTTAGAGTGTTAGGTGCAGACATAGGAAGTGTTTCCGCATAGCAAACAATGGGGCTGCGTTAGGAGCTGAACGCGGCTTTTTTGCAGGTGTTTTTTTTCAGCTCAAACAGCCCCATTGTTTCCTATGGGGGAATCGTGCACAAGCACGTTTTTGAGGCTGGCCGCTTGCGTAAGCAACTCTGGTATCGAGAGTTGAAGCTGCGTTAAATATGCTCTACGCTCCTTTTTTGGAGCCTAACGCAGCCTTTATGTGGACTCTCAATACCAGAGTTATTTTTATGGTGCGGCCAGAAAAAAGCCGGCGTTAGCTTTTCGGGTCGTTACCGACAAAACTCCAAATCTAGCAGTTAGGATTTATTTTTATTTTACAGGCATCTTTAAATTTATTTTAACTAGGTACAATAGCTATTAAATAGTTATTAACTATTTAATAGCTACCTAGTTAAAATAAAGAGAAATTTACCTGTAAAATAAAAACTAACCTAAGTTACAATTACACCTAACACTACACTATACTTTAATAAATTATTCCTATTTAAAACTAAATACCTGTAAAATAAACCCTAAGATAGCTACAATATAATTAATAATTACATTGTAGCTATTTTAGGATTTATATTTATTTTACAGGTAACTTTGTATTTATTTTAGCTAATTAGAATAGTTATTAAATATTTATTAACTATTTAATAACTACCTAGCTAAAAGAAATACAAAATTACCTGTAAAATAAATCCTAACCTAAGTTACAATTAAACCTAACACTACACTACCATTAAATTAATTAAATAAATTAACTACAAATAACTACAATTAAATACAATTACATAAACTAACTAAAGTACAAAAAATAAAAAAAGCTAAGTTACAAAAAATAAAAAAATAAGTTACAAACATTTAAAAATATTACAATTTTAAGCTACTTACACCTAATCTAAGCCCCCTAATAAAATAACAAAGCCCCCCAAAATAAAAAAAATGCCCTTCCCTATTCTAAATTAAAACAGTTCAAAGCTCTTTTACCTTACCAGCCCTTAAAAGGGCCTTTTGCGGGGCATGCCCCAAAGAATTCTGCTCTTTTGCCTGTAAAAGAAAAATACAACCCCCCCCAACATTAAAACTCACCACCCACATACCCCTAATCTAACCCAAACCCCCTTAAATAAACCTAACACTACCCCCCTGAAGATCATCCTACCTTGAGTCGTCTTCAGCCAGCCGACCCAACGATGGAACTGAAGAGGAGATCCGGAGCAGCAGAAGTCATCATCCAAGGCGCACTGAAGAAGTCTTCCATCCGATGAAGTCATCATCCAGGTTGCGGCGGGGTCCGGGAGCGGCGGTTTAGGGGTTAAACTATTTATTTAGTTGCGGCGAGGTCCGGGATCCACAGGATAGGGGTTACTAAATTTATTATAGAGGGCGGCAGTATAGGGGGGGCAGGATAGGGGTTACTAGGTATAATGTAGGTGGCGGCGGGGTCCGGGAGCAGCGGTTCAGGGGTTAATACATATATTATAGTTGCGGCGGGGACCGGGAGCGGCGGTTTAGGGGTTAACATATTTAGTAAAGCTTGAGGAGGGGTCCGGGAGCGGCGGTTTAGGGGTTAATAACTTTATTTAGTTGCGGCGGTGTAGGGGGGGCAGATTAGGGGTGTTTAGACTCGGGGTACATGTTAGGGTGTTAGGTGTAGACAGCTCCCATAGGAATCAATGGGATATCGGGCTGCAGCGAACATAAACTTTCGCTATGGTCAGACTATCATTGATTCCTATGGGATCCGCCGCCTCCAGGGCGGCGGTTTGAAAACCAGGTACGCTGGGCCGGAAAAGTGCCGAGCGTACCTGCTAGTTTTTTGATAACTGCCAAAAGTAGTCAGATTGTGCGGCACTTGTGTGCGAGACATCTGGAGTGACGTAAGAATCGATCTGTGTCGGACTGAGTCCGGCGGATCGAAGCTTACGTCACTAAATTCTACTTTTGCCGGTATCTAGGGCTTGATAACTTAGGCGAATCAGCCTCGCCACAAATAAGCTGTGGAATTCCAGCGTATTTGAGGTAGACACGTTGATAACTAGAGGTCATTAGCTCCATAATGCAGCCCCATTGATGTCTATGGGGAAAGAAAAAGTTAAGTTTAAACCTAAAACCCTAACATAAACCCCGAGTCTAAACACCCCTAATCTGCTGCCCCTTTCATCGCCGCCACCTACATTACAGTAATTAACCCCTAATCTGCTGTCCCCGATATCGCCACCACCTACATACAGTTATTAACCCCTAATCTGCTGCCCCGATATCGCCGTCACCTACATACAGTAATTAACCCCTAATCTGCTGCCCCTAACATCGCCGCCCCCTACATTACAGGTATTAACCCCAAATCTGCCGCCCCCAATGTCGCCGCTACTATACTAAAATTATTAACCCCTAAACCTAACCCTAAGGTAATGTAGAAAGAAAGAATAAGGAATTCCGGTTTCTTGCAAATCACGATCCAAAGTTTATTGGGTTAAAAAGTGCAACAACAACAACAATTGTTACAGCCTTCTGTGGTACAGCACTGGGTGGTGGTCACTACTGCTGACACGTTTCGGCTTTCCCCGCCGTAGTCATAGCATCATAACCCTAAGGTAACCCTAAGCCTAAATCTAACCCTAACCCTAACGTAACCCTAACACCCCCTAACTTAAATGTAATTAAAATAATTCTAAATAAACCTTACAATGATTAACTAAATAATTCCTATTTAAAACTAAATACATACTTACCAGTAAAAAAAACCCCTAAGGTAGCTGCAATATAACTAATAGTTATTTTGTAGCTATCTTAGGTTTTATTTTTGTTTCACAGGTAAGTTTGTATTTATTTTAACTAGGTTGACTAGTTAGTAAATAAGTATTAACTATTTACTAGCTACCTAGTTAAAATAAATACAAAGTTACCTGTAAAATAAAACCTAAGCTACCTTACACTAAAAACTAACATTACAATAAAATAAAATAAATTAAATTATTAAAATACAATTTTCTAAATTACAAAAAATAAAAAAACACAGTAACAAAAATAAAAAGGAATTACTCCTAATCTAATAGCCCTATCAAAATAAAAAGCCCCCCCAAATAAAAAAACCCTAGCCTACACTATACTGCCAATGGCCCTTAAAAGGGCCTTTTGCGGGGCATTGCCCCAAATAAATCAGCTCTTTTACCTGTAAAAAAAACACAAAACACCCGAAAACAGTAAAACTCACCACCCACCCAACCAAATCCCCCAAATAAAAACCCATCTGACATAATCTAAGCTAAACATTGCCCTGAAAAGGGCATTTGTATGGGCATTGCCCTTAAAAGGGCATTTAGCTCTTTTACATTGCCCAAAACCATAACCTAAAAAAAAACCCAGCCAAAAAAACCTAACACTAACCCCCGACGATCCACTTACAGTTATCGAAGTCCGGACATCCATCCTCATCCAGCCAGTGAAGTGATCATCCAAGCGGCAAGAAGTCTTCATCCAGGAGGCCTCTTCAATCTTCATCCACCCGGCGAAGTCCTCATTCAAGCAGAAAGAAGTCTTCATCCAGATGCCATCTTGTATCTTCATCCATCCGGCGCGGAGCGGTCGATCTTCAAGACATTCGGCGCGGAGCATCCTCTTCTTATGGTCGTTACTGGAAAATGAAGGTTCCCTTTAAGTGACGTCATCAAAGATGGCGTCCCTTACATTCCTATTGGCTGAAAGATTTCTATCAGCTAATAGGAATTAAAGGGGAAAACATCCTATTGGCTGTTGCAATCAGCCAATAGGATTGAGCTTTCATCCTATTGGCTGATCCAATCAGCCAATAGGATTGAGCTCTTATTATATTGGCTGTTCCAATCAGCCAGTAGGATGAAAGCTCAATCCTATAGGCTGATTGCAACTGCCAATAGGATTTTTCCCCTTTAATTCCTAATGGCTGATAGACATCTTTCAGCCAATAGGAATGTAAAGGACTCCATCTTGGATGCTGTCACTTAAAGGGAACCTTCATTTTCCAGCCATGACCATAAGAAGAGGATGCTCTGCGCCAAATGTCTTGAAGATGGCCCCACTCCGCTCCGGATGGATGAAGATAGAAAATGCCATCTGGATGAAGACTTCTTTCCGCTTGGATGAGGACTTCACCGGGTAGATGAAGATCGAAGAGACCGCATGGATGAAGACTTCTTGCCACTTGGCTGAGGACTTTGCCGGCTGGATGAGGATGGATGTCCGCACTTCAATAACTGAAGCGGTTAATCAGGGGTTAGTGTTAGGTTTTTTTAAGGTTTTTTTGGGTGGTTTGTTTTTAGGTTAGGGTTTGGGCAATGTAAAAGAGCTAAATGCCCTTTTAAGGCCAATGCCCATCCAAATGCACTTTTCAGGGCAATGTTTAGCTTAGGTTTATTTAGATAGGTTTTTATTTGGGGGGTTTGGTTGGGTGGGTGGTGGGTTTTATTGTTGGGGGTGTTTGTATGTTTGTTTACAGGTAAAAGAGCTGATTTCTTTGGGACAATGCCCTGCAAAAGGCCCTTTAAGGGCCATTGGCAGTTTAGTGTAGGCTTTTTTATTTTGATAGGGCTATTAGATTAGGAGTAATTAATTTTTATTTTTGATTATTTTGTTTTTTATTTTTTGTAATTTAGTGGGGGTTTTTTGTAATTTAGTAAATTGTATTTTATTAATATATTTCATTTTATTGTACTGTTAGTTTTTAGTGTAAGGCAGGTTACATTTTATATTACAGGTAACTGTATTTATTGTAACTAGGTAGTTAGCAAATAGTTAATAACTATTTACTAACTAGTCTACCTAGGTAAAATAAATACAAACTTACCTGTGAAATAAAAATAAAACCTAAGCTAGCTACAATATAACTATTAGTTATATTGTAGCTAGCTTCTTTTTTTTTTTTTTTACAGGTATCGGCTAGATTACAAATTTTTGTCGGTAATGGTGTGCGGTGCTAACACACAGTTTTTCCGTACTGCTCACCTACAGTAACGCTGGTACTACGGGTTTTTAGAAACCCGGCGTTAGCCGCAAAAAAGTGAGCGTAGAGCAGAATTTAGCTTCATATCTCACCTCAATACCAGCGCTGCTTACGGTAGCGGTAAGCTGGAAAAACGTGCTCATGCACGATTTCCCCATAGGAATCAATGGGACAGAGCCGGCTGAAAAAAAAACCTAACACCTGCAAAAAAGCAGCGTTCAGCTTCTTACACAGCCCCATTGATACCTATGGGGAAACACATTTATCTCTACACCTAACACCCTAACATGAACCCTGAGTCTAAACACTCCTAATCTTAAACTTATTAACCCCTAATCCACCGCCCCCGACATCGCCGACACCTGCTTTATATTATTAACCCCTAATCTGCCGCTCAGAACACTGCCGCCTCCTACATTATACTTATGAACCCCTAATCTGCTGCCCCCAACATCACCGAACCCTACATTATATTTATTAACCTTTAATCTGCCGTCCCCAATGTCACCTACACCTACCTACAATTATTAACCCCTAATCTGCTGCCCCCAACGTCGCCGCCACTATAATAAAGTTATTAACCCCTAAATCTAAGTCTAACCCTAACCCTAACACCCCCCCAACTTAAATATAATTTAAATACATCTAAATAAATATTCTTATCATTAAATAAATTATTATTTTTTAAAACTAAATACTTACCTATAAAATTAACCCTAAGCTAGCTACAATATAACTAATAGTTACATTGTAGCTAGCTTAGCATTTATTTTTATTTTACAGGCAACTTTGTATTTATTTTAACTAGGTAAATAGTTATTAAATAGTTATTAACTATTTAATAACTTCCTAGTTAAAATAAATACAAATATACATGTAAAATAAAACCTAACCTAAGCTACAATTACACCTAACACTACACTATAATTAAATAAATTGCCTAAATTAACTACTATTAATTACAATTAAATTAAATAAACTAAAGTACGAAAAAAAACCCCACTAAATTACAGAAAATAATAAAATAATTACAATTTGAGGCCAAAATATTTAAGGATGTATTTAAGGATGGGTGGGAATACCACAGACTAAATAAAATATTTCAAATGCAATCATAAGGGTAAAGGAAATACTTGTAAACAATTTAATACACTCCAGCAGGTAAAGTGGATCATTGGGAACAAATTAAAGGGAAGAACATTTTTTAGTAAAATGTCCCTTTAAACCTTGCTTCCCACTTAATTATTATAATCAACTCTCCTCTGCAATTGTGTCAAACCAATGACAAACAGCACAACCTCTCACCTGCAGCCTTAAAACACCTGACAATGCACACTATATCAGTAAAATCAGTATGATATATACCCATGTGTCAATTTATTTTGGATGTAAGATACATTGATTTACATCTTATAAGTTAATATTACTGTATGTACCCTTCATACACAACTATGTGGATGTAAGTTATAGTACAAGAATATGTCATAAACATTATAATATTACCTGTTTTTATTGCCATTTCAACACAGGTCATATTATATGTTTTAACAATATTAGTGTAATAAAATACACCTCACATGGATGTGTATGACAATTAAATGGTAAATAACAGAGGACAAGGTTTATGGTGAACTATAATAATATATTGGTTTTTTTTTTTGGCTTCTTGGATGAGGGAGCTGAGGTGCCTGTAGTGGATTGCCTTGTTCTCCTTGTTCTAGCAGATTCTGGTGTTTCTGCTGGTGTCCTGGCCACAGATCATAGGCTGGAGGCAGTGTCCTGCTGGTGTGGGAAGTGCTCAACCATCACACCCAAGAGTTGATTTTGTTCTCTCCATCTATTGTCCATCTGCATCTGCATATCAGACAGAATTCGCATAATCTGTGACTGGTTTTGAACACTTGCACTTAACGATGCTGACATGTCCCTCAGCAGCTCTATGCTACGTTTGTGTAACCTCTCTTAGTCACTGAAGAACCTCTCTTGGCTCCTGAAGAACCTCTCTTGGCCTCTTTGTATGCTCTCAGTGCTTGTGACGAGCCTCCTTTGGAGTGCAATGTATTCCTCACCCAGGGGAGAATACAATGCATCCACAGGCTCTTGAGCAACAGGGCTGGCAGTTGCTTGAGGGGCAGGTTCAGCTGTATCTTCTGCTGCTTATGGGGCAGGTTCAGCTGTAGCTTCTGCTGCTTGAGGGGCAGGTTCAGCTGTAGCTTCTGCTGCTTGAAGGGCAGGTGCAGCTGTAGCTTCTGGTTCTTGATGGGCAGGTTCAGTTGTATCTTCTGCTGCTTAAGGGGTAGGTTCAGCTGTATCTTCTGTTGCTTGAGGGGCAGCTGTAGTTTCTGCTGTCCCATAGAACAGGATGGTGGAGCTCATCCCATGGAAAAGGATGGTGGAGCTGATTGGTAGTCCCACTGATGATCAGTGTGTGACCACTCAGCCTCTACAATCGGCACATCTTGTAACATAGTCTGTGGGTAATATTCATAACTGACATGAGATTGTGTTGTGGGGGGTGAAAATACATGGACCATTTGTGGCGGTCTTGGCTACCCCTCAAAACCAAAGGAAGGATATTCCTCTGGCCAGGAATCTTGCCAGGGGTCATATGGCAATGGCGGTGGCATCACTCCCGGGTCCTTAACTGAAGCCATCCAACCATGCTTATGCCTGGGAGCATGCTGTTTGTGTGGTTGCCTGAAGACTGGTGGTGGTGGTATGGCTTTTTGTATCATTGTGACAGGAAGTTCTGTGGAGGAGTTAAAGGATAAGAGGGATTAGTACAGGGAGATATATGTCTATATTGGCATACAATGTACATTGATACATGCTAGGGGCTATAATGATTCACATGTCAAACTCTATAACATGCATGTGCACATTGTGAGTTGATCTATGAGGGATTTGAATATGAGCAGTATACAGGGATGTGTTTCATACAATAGTTATGTGTACATGTCAATGATGAAATAATGTGTTCTTTAAGTGACACTATGGTCACACAATTTATTTTAGCTTGACCTAGGCACAGAACCTACTTTATTGAGCTAAATGTATTGGGATGGCTATAGTGTCCATTTAATGAAAACTCTACATGTGGCTTGTGGCCTGTGTTACTCTAAAATATGTTAGTATTGCACTATTCTACCTCACATCATGAATTGCATTGTGTTATGTAGCAGTTATGTCAAGTATAATTGTAGATGTTTTTGTTAGTACTCCAAATACCATGTTCCTCATCATGTACATAAATATGTGATATTAAAGGATGTTGTATTGCAACTACATATAATACTGGTGTGTTGGATGTTACTCACCAGCATGATGTGCTGTGGTTGCAGCCCCTGAGTCATGAGCCCCTGGAAGTCCACAGACTGCTGTGATACTCAGGGACCTGCGTATCATCTCCTGCCAGGTGTTGTATTCCATTTATATGGCTGCCCCACTGCCTGTTCCCTTCTGGTGGACAGCTTCCAGCCCCATCTTCTCTTTCACCCGCCTCTTACAGTCATTCCACCTCTTTTGGAGGCCCTCTACAGTCCTCCTTGGCGGGGCCACGCTGTTGATGCCGTCCTCTACCACCAGCCATGCAGTCTTTCTATTTTTGGCACTGCCTTTGCCTTTCTCTCGCATTTTTAGTTTAATTCCGGTTTTGTTTTTACGTGTGTTATCCTCATTTTACATAACACTACTCTTTATTGACACTTATTGACATAGTTACTTGCGACAACAGAAATGTGTATTTGCGCACATTTCTGAAGATTGCCAGTTTTTCCTACTTACGCCACTCTAGCATCTAACGGCGTAGATGCTAGGTGAATTTATGGGCAGCACGGGTTTCAGCGTTTGCGCTGAAGCCTGCGCCGTATATGTAATATTGCCCCTAATGTTTTTTACAGCTCATAGCTATAAAGAATAAATGCTGAAAATCTTTAGTTCTAACTGTATGTAACAGCAATAGAACATATTCAAAATTGTACCAACTGCAGAATGCCATGAATTGTGAAAAATAAATAAATACTTTCATACATACCTTGATAATTAAACAAATAAATGCATTCAACTCTTATTTTGACTTAAAACAACTAGAATGTTTTTATGTTATAGTTGGATTCTTCCTTTATGTATGCATCTTAACTAAAGCTTACTTATATTTGCAGCTTCCTTTAACATTGATAATGCTCTTCACTGGGGATATCTACAGCCTCCTGAATTTTCTTAGTTTTGCAAGGTGGCTTTTTATTGGCTTGGCTGTTGTTGGACTCATTTATCTAAGATACAAACGACCTGAGATGCATCGCCCTTTCAAGGTACGCTCACCTCTTGTCTATCTCACATTAATCTTTATAGTCAGTGCTGAGCAGCTCAGTGTCAAAGGATGTTGAGGAGAGAAATGTAAAGTGCTTTTGATTATTAAAGGCAAGAATGGATAATCACTACTCTATGGCAACTACTAAATCATGGTATTATAGTTTATGTCTACAATGACATATAATAATCATATGAAAAGCTCATGTTTTATAACTTGTAGCATAAGAAGCTTGTTGAAATAGAGTAGGGCATTTTAGCGATAGCCTATTGGAACTCAACCATAAAATGGTCTAAAAATATTCCATAAAAATTACAAGTTATTGATGTTGAATCATACAGTTCTTAGAACAATGTTGAATGCTAATAACATATTCTCTCACTTTTAGAAAGCCTTGAGTTTAAATGTATCAGTGAAACAGCACTGTGGAATCTGCTGGCGCTCTACAAATAACCGAGAATATTAATAAACTCAACTTATTGTATATTAATTAAAGCATAGCAGGATACTATTAAACCAGGCTTCTTTGCTTTTATTATTAATTTATATTTATACTGATCATATCAATGGAATACCATATAGAAACAGTTATCCGTTTGCATCCATTTATCTATCAGCTGTTTTCTGTCTATCTCTTTTTCTATTTTCCTATCTGCGTGTCTGTCTTTCTGTGCATATTAATATTAGTTAAAATGATTAATAAAAATGTTAAAGAATAGTCAGTTGAAAACGTAAAGGCCAAGGCACATTAAAATGTTTTGTGACTCTTCTTTTTGGTGCTCTACAGTAGTGACAAAATGATGTGTCCAAGATGTTAATTGTTTGCAAATACAGTAAGTTGCAATAGCAATTCAATGCAGTCCCACTGCTCATTTATAAAGTATCAGAAAGCAATTGAGTAAAGGCTAAATGTTAAGTATAAGGATGAAAGGATCGTATCCCATCAATACTGGCCTTTACATAATGATTACATACTAATGAGCATAATACCTCACTTTAGCACAAAAGTAATGGCACTTCTCAGGCTTATTCTGACCTTATTTCCAAAGTATTCTAGGGGGAAATTCATACCGATATTCAATGCACCTTGCAAACAAATATTTGCTGTTTTATTTGTGTTATTTGGTTCTTTTTCAGTGAGTTTCATTCTCATTTATTTCAGGTACCTATATTTATACCAGCATTGTTTTCCTTCACCTGTCTATTCATGGTTGCCTTGTCGCTTTATTCTGACCCCATTAACACTGGAATTGGTTTTGCAATTACACTGACTGGCGTCCCTGCTTACTACATCTTTGTTATATGGGACAACAAGCCTAAATTCTTCAGATTATTCTCAGGTAATTTACACTATTTATAATTACCCTATTTTTTTTTATTTGAAAGAGTTTTTAAGAGTTTTCAGCATGCTTAAATAAATTATCTCTAAAAATATTTAAAGAGGATATTTTGGGGTTAATAACATCAATTGTGCAGCTTCAATGAAATGAGCAATGACTAAGAAAAAATAATAATAATAATAAAAAAAAATTCTGGATGATGCATTTCTCAATGCTGTCAACAAGTTAGGGAACATTTAATCACAGCTTTTACAGAATGTAAAGGGAGTATATAGTAAGCCAACCAGAAAGAAAAGTATTTATTTAGAGAACATTCTGCAGACTCCTAGCAGAAATGATAGAAAGGCTTTGTCAAAAAAATAATACAAAATCTTAGAATAGGCCTATTGTTTATAAAGGTTAAAGAGTATTGGACAGACTCTTGTTTATATAAAAGAGTAACACATAAACATGTTTTTAAATAATAAAAAAGATAAACCTTCTTAAATTAAGATTAAAACTTACAAGAAATGCATGGTTGTGCTGAAATGACACCTAGAAATAGATTGCTTAAAGTGAAACACATATTGTTTTGTGTAAAAATGTTGCTTGTTTCACGCTCCCTAGAGAGGCTAAAAAGCAAAATCCATAACCTAAGGTTTCTTCAAAATTCTGCAAATTTCCTAAACCAAATATTGATTTGTAGCATTTTGAAGAAAACCTAGGACAAGCACAATTTTTACAAAAGCAAAAGGTGTTTTATGTCAGGAAAAAAAGGGACAAAGAGCCCTAGAACATTTGTTTTATTCCACTGTTCCAACTAGACCAGCAATGTACTACAGGGCTGGAACTGAACATGGGTGCTGAACCAATCAGACGTGTCATACATACATAATTGCAATCACAGGTAATGTTCTGCTCAGGATCAGCAATGCCTATTGCTGCTCCACAGCTGATTTTAACTATGTGTTAATGCCCTTTGAATAGCTAAACACATATCTATAGGAAAAAAATAGTGCAATAAGTAAGTAGTCTACATGTTACAGCATCGCAGCTTTATGTCCCTTTAATGGCTGAAATTGAAAACTCCCAGTGCTCTGCTGGTGGCCAGTCACATGATTTTACCTTCATGAAAACAAAAATCAGTTTTATTTAGGAGAACACATCTACCCCCAACCTTGAAATACATTATTGAAATACCCTCTTTTACATAAAACTAAGAAAAACAAATGTATTAATGTAACCTTACAAACAAATACAACAAAATAACCCAAATGTGGCTATACAGGTGAATTTCAAGTATCAGCAAATACAGATATATGTACTATTTATCGTAGGACTTATTTCATGACATGATATTATTGACTCGAGTTTTGAATTTTAGTTACTTAAGTAGGCATCTATTACTATGACATTCAGTAACATAGGACTTTGCTGCTTCCTCTCATCAATATTTTGATGATTTGGATTTAACAGCAATAATTATCTTTGAACATGTCTCTTTTAGTGTTTTCATGAAGAAATATCTTAAAAGGATCTGCAGCATGCACATATTAGGTTCATTTATAAATACGCATGAATCTTGCTAAATCGATGGATACAGCTGATTGCATGAGCTTGAAGGTCTTATTCTTTAGCAGTAGTTTAATTAAATAGTATAACAGAAAGTGATAAATTAGTAAGGCAAAGTGTGTTATTGTCCCAATAGAAAAAAATGTGGTGTTTGAGCCTGAGAAGGTAGATTGTTGTTTGTGTGTATGTGTATGTATATATATATATATATATATATATATATATATTTATCTCTCTCTATATATATATATATATATATATATATATATATATATATATATATATATATATACACTCTATTCTCTACTCTGGGAGTACGTCGCTGACAGTGCATTCCACACGATTTAAGACTATGAATTTGTCTTGAAGAAGGCGTCAGAATAGGCTGAAACGTCGACACTGTATTAATGTAATCAGCATAATAAAAGTTACTTATTGATTCAAGTCCTGTGAGTGCCCTCCATCTCTACCACTGCTCTCTCTCTCTCTCTCTCTCTCTCTCTATATATATATATATATATATATATATATATATATATATATATATATGTGTGTGTGTGTGTATCCAGATGAAAATAATAACTCATTTTGCTGAATTATTAGTATATTTTTGAAAAAAGCAAAATGAGTACCACTTTAATGAATAGACAAATGAACAAATGCATGCCATTACTCTAACTGTGGGAAAGACTTTATTAAAGGGACAGTCTAGGCCAAAATAAACTTTCATGATTCAGATAGAGCATGTAATTTTAAACAATTTTCCAATTTACTTTTATCACCAATATTGCTTGGTTCTCTTGGTATTCTTAGTTGAAAGCTTAACCTAGGAGGTTCATATGCTAATTTCTTAGACCAGGAAGCCCACCTCTTTTCAGATTGCATTTTAACAGTTTTTCACCACTAGAGGGTGTTAGTTCACATATTTCATATAGATAACACTGTGCTTGTGAACGTGAAGTTATCTGGGAGCAGGCACTGATTGGCTAGACTGCAAGTCTGTCAAAAGAACTGAAAAAAGGGGCAGTTTGCAGAGGCTTAGATACAAGATAATCACAGAGGTTAAAAGTATATTATTATAACTGTGTTGGTTATGCAAAACTGGGGAATGGGTAATAAAGGGATTATCTATCTTTTAAAACAATAAAAATTCTGGTGTAGACTGTCCCTTTAATGGGTTTACGCTATTCTAGCAATCCAGCAATGTCTTTGTCAGTTTATTGATTCAGCCAATAATTATGTAAGTTTCACTTTTGTTATTGACAATGCCCATTACAAATATATTTAATAAAAAAATTCTGTTGTTGGCTTATAGTATTAGCACTAGCTCTTAATTTATTTTATTTTAAGCTACTGTCCATCTGCTCTTCTGTTGCCCTGAAGATATTCACTATAGGAAATATGGGGGTTAAAGGATTTCCATTAATAAATTATTAATGTTGTCAAAATACAGCTGAACTGAATGACCCATGAACAAAATTTTAAAAAAATAATTCTGTGATTGATTTGTTTGAAACATTTTTTTTGTGTGTACCCACATGCAATTAGTTGGTATGGAATAAAAATCCATCAGTACTACATATAGTACAATTACTAGCATTTTAATATTAATTTGGAGGAAGAAGATACAAAAGATATACGTCAGTAAATATATGACTGAAATCTCAGTGATTCTAAAAGAATTGTTAAAAAAATGTAAGTTCCATTGATTGTAATGTAAAACAAAAGGCATCTAATTATATTATTAGCTATTCAATAAATGTACAGTGTCAATCAAGTTCTAGAACAGAAGAATACACAATTTGCAGCATCAAAAAAGGATCACCAAATGCCTTTGGAATCATATATAATCTAATAGAAATGAGCAGTTCACTGCTAAGCCACAGTTAAATGTTCACATTAGCGCTTGATCTCTCAATGTCTATTGTAGCTAAGGTTACCAAACCTAAAAGGCAATCAAGATCCAACTTTCAAGAAAATTGTGGAGATGTCATAGACAGGCAAAATCCTTAAAATTCACAAAAGAGAGAGGGCTCTCCCAAAGTGCTTCACCAAACAATATAAATGAATATTAAAAATGAACGCAAACAAACCTAAAAGCACAATCATGTGCTTATACTGTTGGTCTGGGAGAAATTTTCAGCACCCAAGCTTGCTGATTCCTTTATTTCAATCTTCCAAATTTGTAAAAGATCAAGGAAAACTAGACACCCTTTTTAAAATCAAAGTAACACAAAAGATTGAGGTACCTCCAGATCCTGCAATGTTTTGGTGCTGTAGTAACTATTTGGTCTAGTCGTGTATGCTTTGAGCTTGCCTATAACTTTCTAACTATTTCCAAACTAGATATTTTGTTGGGTATATTTTTTTAAATAAGTCCATCTTATATTAGTAATTCTCCAATTCTATCAGGAAGTGTGTACTTATGGAGAGTTAGAAGAAAAAAAAATGTAGATCCTATAAATAAGTGTTTCTAGATTTATAGAATTAAAACACCTAATGATGCAGCGCATGCCTAGCAGATACTGGCACTTTGGAAGCCAACATAATAATATATGTCTCACTAAAACATTGCTCATCTTTAAAATCTGCATTCCAGCTAAGTTCTAAGAAATTCAATGTGGTTCCACTTAGGAGATGGTTGGACACCCATTGTCTATAAGAAATGGGATTTTGATTATGTTTGTGTTATATAAGCCCAAAACACACAATTTCTGCATTGTTTATGGAGTCTAAAAAACTAGCCACTATACCACTAGCAATTCTTATTATCTCACATGACACAATTTTAGGCATGAAAATGTCATTATATACATATGTCTGGAACATTGCCATATGATGCCTTCTGCTAATTTGCATGTTTAGCATTGAGAGGGTTCACTTTATTATAAATCATATGCAATTATTATTGGTAGATTTTTGGATCACTTTTCGTTATATATGTGTTACATATTTTTGTTTGTTACTCTAGCTTTTTCAAACGTAGCAGTGTTGCTACTGATAATGTAAACATAATTAATTATTTTATTCAACTTATTTGAAATATGTATTAAAATATATATATATATATATATATATTATTAATTAATTAGTTTGTTAATTAAATATGGAACAAATATACATTTTCCTGTTTTTTTTCATTAAAATATAATAAAATATATTATAGAAAGTATACAAATATTTTGTAAGATACTAACACCTAAATAAATGAATAAATGTATTAATTAAAGAAATATTCAAATGATTAATTAGTTAGCAACTTTACTTTAAATAGACTTCAAGAATTGTTGTAATTTAGACTCCATAGAGCACATACTAATTTTCCTTTACTTATTTATTTATTTTGTGTCTTAAAACTATAATAAAATCACAATAAAATATTTCACAATAAAAAGCAATAACATTTGCATTCTCTAGATAAGTATTGTAAAAAGTTTTGCTTAGTATCGTAATTCTGCTACAGTTTTATTGCAGTAAACATCCTCACAAAGTGCCATTAGATGTGATTTTAACAACTACTGCAGACCAAAGCAATGTTTGGCACTAAGGATTAACTATAATTAAAAATCATCTAATTAAAATATGTTTTTCTAGCAAGCTGTTCTTTTTATACAGGTCAGGAAGCTATTGAACCCTGTCAGCAAGGGAGGACAGGGCACCTCTAAAGAACAGCTTGCATCTTTTAACACACTTAGCATTTAGCAACTAAATACTTTTCAGCTTGTTAGTACACACAATGTCACAGCTAACTATTTTAGTGTTCTGAAACTGAACAGTGACATTATGTGCTTCATAATAGCTGAGGGAGAATTTTCTATGAACATATAGCACAGTGACTCATGTAATGCATACACAAAGATATTTTTGGATTCTGTTTGTCACAACTTATTGTATAGGTGCACTGAATGTATTTTATAATCATGATGTTAAAGGAATTATGGCTTTGAAAGTTAGGAATTAAAATCCCTGGCATTTACAGTCAGATATATTTTGTGAAAAGGTATTTTTGGTTTTAGTCATTTCTAGCTGGGCTAAAAAGGATACTGTTTTTCAGTAGCTGTGGCCCTATTCCTCATGGGGCAATTTTTTGGCTGAATTAGGATACCGCCGCTCCTAGATCCCCATTTGCTCCTCCACACATAGGGCTAGATTGCGAAATGGACCTCTATTTACCACTCCTGCTCGCGCGTTAGCTTTGCTAGAATTAAACTTTTTGCACTCATCAGGTTGTGCTCGTATTACTTGTAATAAGTTAAAAGTAAAACTTTAGTGTGAGCGCGAAAACCCGGCTTGCAAAAGAGATGAACTTTGAATATCATGATCATGTTAATGTATTCTACTGTGAAGGAGGCACCCAGGTGTTATTCTCCTTGATTGGTAAAACTTCTGTATTTAAAGGCTAATTATAGCCACCACTATATGCCTGATGAAACACGTAGCACATTGTGAGGAGGGTTAGCTAGCACACACTACCTCTTGGTTCCTGTTTTTATTATATTGATGTTTTTATCTTTTAAAATTGGAACCTTGTACTGCATGTCAATACCAATTACTTCCACTGGGAGTATCAAGCTTCCTGCATCCTGAAGATCAGTTAGCTGGGTTGCTGTACAAACACCCAGCCTGCTCCTGATAGCACTGTCTGAGTGCTCAGAGGAAACGTGAGTACCCTGTATCAGGGGTTCTTTTGTGTTCACATTCTGTTCGCTATTGATACACACAGGTGCCTCTTTTTTGTTTCTTCTACATCCTGCTTTTCTCATTGTATAAACCTTGCAATCCTTTTATAGTACTATATAACAATCCATGACAAAAAACATATGAGTGCTTTTCTCTGGAATTTTTTTAATTCAACAACTTTGAACATATGAAAAGCCCTTGTTGGTCTTATTCAGATGACACATCACTTCTGGGCTGTTTACATTTTTTTTTTTTTTTTAATATAGCTCAAATCATGCTTTTAAATCATGTGAATTATACACAACTTAAATATAAACATAATGAGGTGTATTTATGAGTACAATTAAGTCTTTTTATGTTTTCAAAATCTTTATTGTAAAAAATTTCAAAGTTATATGGAATTGCTAATAGCACACATCTTTATTTGTAAGTTTACCTAATTCAAGTTCCCCCAGATATTGTGGGATTCTCATTGGTCAGAAGCTCTGCAAGTCAACCTACCAGCAACTTGCTCCATCAGGGAAAATATTTTAGCTATTTCCACACCACACCCCTGACATGCATGACCATCCTCATGACACTCTTACAGCCCGCCCCCTGACACAGCTCAATGCCCAAAACACTGCTGGGCTACCACCCACATGGCCCCCTCATCTTCCTGCCCTAGGAAGGTATGCAAGTGTAAGGAAATCAGATGTATCTGTTAGAAAACATTTTTAATAGATTCATATTACACAGCAGGGCTTGAGTGAGCATCCTTATTCAATATGTCATTATTTATAGTATTCACTGCAGCATACATGAAACAAGTGAAAATCAAATAAGATCATGGGTATGTCAGAAAAAAAAAAGATAGAAGCAAAAAAGAAAAGCACATTTTCAAGCAGATATAAACCAAGATGTCTCAAGTCACTAAAAACCAGATCTTAATACTCAACTTTATATACATCTCTGGAATTATTGGCTCCTCTTATTTTTTTCTTCCTAGCCCTCCTGCCAGAAAGCTATGGCATAAATAAACAACCATTTATAATAGGCAGAACGTCTATTTATATATACAAATGTATGCACATACACTAATTGTAAACACCATAATACTCATGTACATTAACTATCAAAAAGATAAACATATTAGCCTTTTGACATTTTTGATAGCTACACTGTGTATCCCAGTTTACAGTGCATACTATAGTGCCATTCCTTTATTTTTATGCCTTTCTAACACAGAAATAGATTCTTCAATTATGCTCAAGAAAAGTACATTTTTTAGAGCACTGGATGCAAACTTAATTATGTGAAGACAATTTGTTCGTGATCATATTAACAATGGTGTAATATTAACTAGACATTTACACGTTTAGTTTCATTACAGAAATATGAAACACACAAGAAAACCTATAATACAAGAAGAAAAAATATACCACTAGATGGCAGTGTTGTACTATATTTCTTTCCTACTATTTTTCTAACAAACAGAATATTTCATTTTAAGGAACCTTTAAGTATTTTGCTTTTACCGATGCCTATCAAAAATCGTGAGCTGCCTTGCTTTTTCTTTTCTTTTTGCCTTCTTCCCAGGTTTGTATAACACCAGTGCTACATACCTGTGGATTTAGTAAAATAACAAGACTCCTCTGTAATGTATGATGCTGATAGACAGTGCCTAAAATCAACTGGACAAAGCAATATTTATGAAGTGATGTAACTCCAAAATGTAGCCTTAAACATTTTTAAATAACATTGTTGGGTGAAAATAACTCATCTAACAATAATACTCATTAACATATTGCTATATTTGCCACACATTAATTTATTTGTTACGTGGAAAGGCAGATATATTTTATGAATAATGTGAAAAATAATAAAACCTCTGTTGAATATACAAAATATATCTTATATTTTCAGTCATGGTCAAAAATATTGGCACCCCTGCATTTCTGTCAGATAATGCACCCCTTTGCTTAGAAAATTGTTGCAATAACAAATGTTTAGGCATTCCCATGTTTATTTCTTTTGTTTGTATTGGTATAACACAAAAAAGCGGAGAAAAAAACCCCAAATCTGACACATTCCACACAAAACTCCAAAAATGGACTGGGCAAATTATTGGCACCTTCTCAAAATTGTAAGAAATAATTGCATTCCAAGTTTGTGATGCTCCTGTAATTTGTAAATAAACTCACCTGTATCAATTAACAGGTGCTGAGAAAATAGAAATCGCAAGGGCAACCAGTTAAAATGGTGAAAAGTGGACTCAACCTTTCTTCTGTGTGTCTCTGTGTGTCACACTGAGCATGGATAAGAGAAAGAGCTGCAAAGAATTGTCTGAGGATTTGAGAACAAAAATTGTGGAAAATCATGGACACTCTCAAGGTTACAAGTTCATCTCCAGAGATTGTGTGCAACATTGTCAAGAAGTTTACAGCCCATGGCACTGTAGCTAATCTCCCTGGATATGCAAGAAAGAGAGAACCTTGATGAACTTCCAGACAAATTCAAGCTGACCTTCAGGCACAGGGTACAAATGTGTCAGCTTGCACTATATGGCGCCATCTGAATTGAAAAGGATGCTATGGTAAGAGACTCAGAAATACCCCACTGCTGATACAGAAACATAAAAATGTCAGATTGGAGTTTGCCAAAACGTACCTGAGGAAGCCAAAATTCTTTTTGGAGAATGTGCTGTAGACAGACGAAACAAAATTACAGCTTTTTGGTAAAGCCCATCATTCTACTGTTTTCAGAAAAAGAAATGAGGCTTTGAAAGAAAATAATACAGTCCCTACAGTCAAACATGGTGGAGGTTCACTGATCTTTTGGGGTTGCTTTGCTGCTTCCGACTTGACTGTGTGCATGGCATTATGAAATCTTAATGAATTGGCCAGCAACGAGTCTAGATCTCAATCCCATAGAGCACCTGTGGAGAGATCTCAAAACAGCAGTTGGGAAAAGGAACCCTTCCAATCGGAGAGACCTGGAGCAGTTGGTAAAAGAAAAGTGGTCCAAAATTCCAGTAGAGATGTGTAAGAAACTCATTGATGGTTACAGAAAGCGATTGATTTCAGTTATTTTTTCCAAGTGCTACCATATATTAAATTGAGGGTGCCAATAGTTTTGTCCATTCCATTTTTGGAGTTTTGCTTGCAATGCGTCAGATTTGACATTATTTTTCTCCACTTGTTTGTGTCATACCAATACAAACAAAATAAATAAACATGAGAATGCCTGAACATTTGTAATTGCAACAATTTTCTGGGTGACATGGTGCTTTATCTGACAGAAATGCAGGGGTGCCAATATTTTTGGCCATAACTGTATACACACACACAAAATGTGGACATAACATTGGTGCATGCAACAAATACATTTTTAGCATTCTTTTAAGCTAATAAAGTATTTGTTATAAATGTATTCACTATAATGTGCTAATGTGGCAGATGGAAAATGTGTTCTGACAAGGCAATCAGGGAAGGATGCAATGAAGTGTTCATATACCAGCATGTTTCACTAACATCATCATTAGTAAGCAGCTTTCTAAATAAACACAAATAAAACCTTGTTTACAGAGTGGTGCTAGTGCAGAGGACACAGTCTGCACCTGAAAGAAAACTTTTATCATTATAAGGTGTTTGATACTTTTGTCATGCAACTATATTGGAACATAAAAGTTAAAAAAAGAAAATGTTCTGAAATGTTGCACTGTGTATAACTCCTGCAAATGTATTGAACATATAGTTAAAGTTAGCTCTATGGCATAGCACTACTGGGAGCTAGCTGAACACATCTGGTGAGCCAATGACAATAGACATACAGTATATGTGTAGCCACCAATCAGCAGATAGCTCCCAGTAGTGCATTTTTCTCTCTAAACTTTAGACTTGAATGAATTTTAATGACAAGACATGTCCGCCATTGGTTTTCAGCAGACTGCTCTCTTTAAGATTAAAATAAGAATATATATATATATATATATATATATATATATATATATATATATATATATATATATAGGGATATGAGGGAGGAGATAATACCACAATATAATTACTTTAAAGTGCAACCCTTTGACATAATATGCACACTATGAGTAAAGAAGGACTAAATGACATACATTACTGTCACTTTAAAGAAAGGGAAATTTGCACACAAAAACATTTTAGAGAGAACAAAGTTCCTCTCATAATTATTAGCTGCAACTTGCAGGTGTCAGAATTGGATATCATTTACAAGGATAAAAGTGATATATGTGACATACAAATAAGCAAACAGTATGAAAACAAAACAAACATATATACAAAAGAAATTGGAACAAATACAGGAGGATACTAACTCCCAGGGTAGAGAGGCTAATAAGGTATATATGTATACAAATGATAGCAAACAAACTTCTGCTAATTAAGCTGGCCAGCTAACTACCGTAAACAGAACAAACATGGGGGTACCTCCCAAAAGCGTCCACCTTTGTGCTACTCCAGAGAGAACTGTATAATGGAGGCTGGTAAACAGTTAGTAGAAAAATGGCTGCGTCATGCCATAAAGCTGTACAAAAAAACTGCCTGCATGTTCCTCTCCTTGGAGCTTCCAAAGCTCATATCAGTGATGTCACAGTAAGGGTGTGTCAGCAGCCATACACACCTCTCCTCCAATTGGTGGAATCTCGATCTCTCTGCACAAATCACAACAGAGCCCATCCTGGCTCAAACAATTGTGATACAAAAGACTGTAGATTAGTGCAAGCACATAGGTAGATCGTCAAGCTGAGAGCAAAGCATGGCTATCTCAACTCTTGCAGTGTACTTCGTTCAAAACACACTTGCTTGGTGGGGTAAAACCGGACACATTTCTCAGGTCACTCCTGGATATCTGGAAGACTCTGGACACTGAATGTGTTGCTTGTATGTGGACACTGCTAACATCTGTGTTCATTATTCTCATTGAAAATTGGGACATTTGACTTTGCATCGTGTGAGGTCTGTGAGTTTGCAGTGTCCTGTGAAGCTGGTGGGAGGAGACTTCTGGATATCCAGGAGTGACCTGAGAAATGTGTCCGGTTTTACCCCACCAAGCAAGTTTTTTGAACGAAGTACACTGCAAGAGTTGAGATAGCCATGCTTTGCTCTCAGCTTGACGATCTACCTATGTGCTTGCATTAATCTACAGTCTTTTGTATCACAATTGTTTGAGCCAGGACGGGCTCTGTTGTGATTTGTGCAGAGAGATCAAGATTCCACCAATTGGAGGAGAGGTGTCCACATACAAGCAACACATTTAGTGTCCAGAGTCTTCCAGATATCCAGGAGTGACCTGAGAAAAGTGTCCGGTTTTTCCCTGCCAAGCAAGTTTTTTGAACGAAGTACACTGCAAGAGTTGAGATAGCCATGCTTTGCTCTCAGCTTGACGATCTACCTATGTGCTTGCATTAATCTACAGTCTTTTGTATCACAATTGTTTGAGCCAGGACGGGCTCTGCTGTGATTTGTGCAGAGAGATCAAGATTCCACCAATTGGAGGAGAGGTGTGAAACTTTTGGTAGAGAAAGGCTCTAACTCGACAGACTACATATATAGCACTCTTGGGGGTTAATATAGGGTATAGTTATAAATGGTATGAAAGACTTTGTTCCTTAAGGCAAAATAGAGTTGCTGATGGTCTAGTGAGTTTGCATGTTCAACGTTAAAACATAACTTTTATTGTGTCAAAATTAATATAAAATACTGGAAATAAATTTAAAAACACACTTAGATGCTAAAGAATCAGTGGTTAACCTGTTCTCTTTAAATAGATTCTAGCCAGGTAGGTCATAGGTTGTACTGGTAGACTTCTTAAGTAAAATTGCATCAAGTTAATTTAAACTGATGCAGACTCATAACAAGAAGTCATGTAGAATAGTTGTGTGTATATCTATGTAATAGACAAAACAGAGTAAGATATTCTGTAGTCTTAAATAGTAATAATCTTAATAAGATATCAATTTGTTATACACAACAGTTACTGTATATTACAAATTGACCGTTTGTCAATACAGCTCTAATTCTATTGAATCAACTCAATACTGTCTACTGGTGGGTAGTATACTTTGTATGTTAACATGGGGTGATAAGAGTACCATATATCCTATTAAGGAGATTAATACTGCTGTAGTGAGCGATTTTTAACCTAATGTGTTCATTTTTGAATGTCAGATTAGTAATCCACATAAAGAAAGCCCCTACTATCTTCATAGGATTATTGTAGGCTCATGTGTTTGGCGTGACACTTGTACTTTATGATTCACATACATTGGTTAAAAGCTCTTAATATACAGTTATAACCCTTGAGTTGGGTGTGCTGAAATAGTTTCTAGATTTATTGTGGGTTCATGTATTTTTGTATAGCTCATATATACTATAAATTAATATTGCCCACTAGAGTAAATCTACGTTCAGCACATTAATTATAAGTTAGTATGTTTGGCATACTGCTTATGTTACATCAGTACCCACTCTCTTGAAATGCTTGTTGTGGTATCAAGTATCTTAGTATATGCTTTTGAACCCTATTGGATAGCTCTGCCCGCTGAGATAAATCGAACTTCAGCACATTTATTATAAGCTTATATATTGGCACACCACTTGTATGTCATATACAGGAGCATGTCAACTCGACTCATGCATTATTAAACATATTTGTTGTTGGTTCGTGTGTTTAGTGCAAAGTTTGTGTGTTAGAGCAGTGCCCTTATGTAAATATAGTATATTATGTTTACAGATATTAATGATACCACCGACTTGTTGTAGACTTATTATTATAACGTAACCGTTATTATCAAATGAGTGAGAGAGGTAATCTTTAATTTGATATAGATGTACAGTTGGTATACTGTGTTTTTAAGGCAGTGTTAATTCTCATAAGTAAAAATTCAGCATACTTACATCTTACAAGCTATAACTACTCCGGTACAGCCCATCAGTTTTTGGTATGGAGTATTACAATTTAAAATATTGATGATACCACACGTTAGTTGTAAGCTTATAGCTGTAGCATAGCGGTTATTGCCAATAAGTGACAGAGCTGTTTGCTGATTATATAGAGAGTTTTGAGTGCAGCTGACTCGAACACAAATGCTGTCTAATTTCAGCACACACATGCAATGCCGGTTTTCGCAATTCAAATGGGGCTACTGCTGACCACACCGCTCGGTTTATAGCCGATGGAGTAGATGCAATCCTACCCGGTAATCATTAAATCATATGCCAGTATTGTGTATTTAATTCCCAGCTTGCAAGCTAAAGTTTATCTGTGTCGAGTAACTCCTACAACTCAGCCCCACACCCAGATATACTGCTTTCATATCACTTGCCCATCAGGTCTATTTAATGAACATCGAGCGTGTAAGATCAAATATAGTTAGATTTTAACAAAGATGATAACCACCTAAAGCTAGTATTTAGTAGATTAGACCAGGTTTAGTAATATAGCATTCTAAGGCTCATCTAAAAATACAGGAGCTCCAGGACTCCTCACCAATTCCCTAACGTCCCTAACATGTTTCGCCCTAACGGCTTTCTCAAAGGGTGAGCGCGCCGCTCCCTAACTGGTTATTTAAAAGGTTTTGGGTCCCACCCTTCTGATGACGTCTTACTTCTACTTGCAAATAGATGCTTCCTATTGGACCACCTTATCATCACTGATGAGAGTTACATTATGTTATTTATACATTCAGATACTTGTCAGAAGACTGTTGTATTCATATCAGAACTATCAGTCTGTTTTTTAGGACCATTAGATCTAAAAAAGGTCATTTAAACTATTATAATATTCGTTCCCATGACACTGTTTTCTTAAGTATATATTTTTTAAAATGTTTGTTATTTTGTATCAGAGACAATACGATTATTGTCATCAAATTTTTCTTGCTCTTAACTTTCTTTTTTGGAACAGCAGCTGTTAAATAATTCTTATAGTGTAACATTATGTTATTAACTTCTAGGTGTGCAGTGCTATTGTCGGAAATAGTATTTATATTGTGGTAAAGTAGTGACAAATGAAAAATAAATAATAAAATGCAAAAATAAAATATAGTGCAAAATTTGTGAAATGGAGTGTGCTAAAATTGGTGTGCTATCGTGGTTATTTGTGTTCATTTTTTAGGGATATATCAGTCCAATTGTGTGACTGTTTTGTGCAAAAATTGTTCAAGAATTTAAAAGAGTTTGTATATTTACATAGATACCAATATTATTAAGTGATGATATCTGTTATTTAGTATAAATCTAACAAAATAGTATCAATTTTTATGTGAAATTAACTAAAATTAGGTGAGTTGAACTTTATTTAAAAAAATAAATCTTAAAAGATTTTTATTAGAAGTGATTGTGACAGCGTTGTGTTTAATGAATTTTATGACTAGGTTTTAAATGTTACATCTTGATAGTTGCAGTAACCAATTTCATGTAAGAAGATGTTATTTTTTCCTGTATATGATTGGATCTTATATTTAATAGTCACTATTAGTATGTAATTCTGAAATGTATGGATGATTCAACAGATACTGATAGTAGTCTCCAAATTGACTTAGCCAATCTAATCAATAGTTATATGGTATTTCCAGGATTGGGGTCCTATAGGGTTATGAATATTGACCCCAAAATTGGGGTCCTGTAGGGTTGTAAATTTTAATCTTTACAAGAAGGATGAGAAGTTGTTATTCTCATTAAGACCTGAGGGTTGGACTGAATTCATTAAGAAAATCCATCTACTTTCCGCCTGTAGTAGTTTGTTTTCTAGGTTTCCACCCCTAATACCCAGGTTTATTTTTTGTAGTCCAAAGCATTTCAGATCACTTTGTCTACAATTGTGTTTGTTCATGAAATGTCTTGCTACTGATGTTAATTGTTTTCCTGCTTGTAGGTCTTTTACTGCATTTTTGATGTTTCTAAGATGCTCTTGCAATCTTATTCTTATTTTTCTGGTCGACATACCTATGTAAAATAGGTTGCATGAACATTTGATTGCATAGATGATCCCCTCTGTTTGACAGTTGATATGTGAGTTTATTGTATGGGTTTTGTTAAATCGGTCCTTTACTGTGTGTGTTTTCACCATGAAACAACATGTTGAACATGTACCACATTTAAAGGATCCTTTGGTAAAGGCAGTTGCTGTTTTTTTACTTTGCAGATGACTAGGGCTAATTAGATCTTTCAGATTGCTACTTCTCCTGTAGCCTGTTAGGATTTTTGGTCCTAAAATTTTGTTTAGGATAGGGTCTGATAGTACAATATGCCAATTATCTTGTAAGATTTTCCTTACTTGTGAACTTGCTGGATTGTATGTAGAAATAAATCTGATGTTTTCCCGTTGGGATTTTTGTTTTTTCTGTAGGAGCTCATTCCTGTCAGTGCATCTTGCTCGATGTTCTGCTTTTTTAATTGATCTTTTACTATAGCCTCTGGCCAATAGTCTTGTTGTTAATTCTTTGGCCCTTTTGTTGTAGTTGGTGTCTGAGGAACAGTTTCTCCTCATTCTGAGGAATTCGCCCACCGGTAGGGCTTGTATAGTGTTTGGTGCATGTGCACTTGTACTGTGTAAAACACTGTTAGTTGCTGTTGGTTTTCTGTGTACATCCATGGATAGGAGTCCTTCTGTAGTTTTACTGATTTCTAGATCCAGAAAGTTGATCTTTATTAGACTGGTTTCATGAGTTAATTTGATATTGAGCCTATTCCTATTAAGATTTTGGAGAAAGAGATCTAATTCATTCTTGGTGCCCTCCCAAAGGAACAGTATGTCATCTATAAACCGTATCCAGAGGGGAATTTTCTCTAGGAACTGTGAATTTTTATCAGAGAAGACATATTTTTGCTCCCACCATCCTAAAAATTGGTTGGCGTAGGTGGGGGCACAAGCAGTACCCATCGCGGTTCCTCTTTTTTGTAGGAAGAAGCCATTATTAAAGGTAAAATAATTATGTTTGAGTACAAATTGGAGTAGATGTAATACAAACTCATCATGTAATATATCTTCCTCTGATCCCATAGTTAGGAACCACCTCACTGCTTCTAGGCCCAAATCATGTTCAATGCATGTATACAATGATTCTACGTCCGCAGTTACCAATCATGTTTCAGATGAAATGTGAATGTTTTCCAATCTTTTTAGTACATCTGTGGTATCTTGGACATAGGATGTTATTTGAGTTAGGTAATTTCTCAACCTATAGTCTACGAATTGACTTGCTTTTTCAGTAAGACTGTTTATCCCTGAAACAATTGGTCGGCCTGGGGGATGATGTTTGTTTTTATGAATTTTGGGACCCAGATAGAAGGTTGCCACTGTAGGTTTTGTGACTTTAAGAAAGTTGTATTCTTTATTGTTTATGATGTTATCATTTTTGGCCCCTTGAATCAAGTTGATATACTTGTTCAAGTATTCTTGAGTTGGGTTGTACCCCAGTTTTAAATAACATCTCTGATCTCTTAATTGCTTGTCTGTCTCCAATCTGTACATATTCATAGGCCACAGAACAATATTGCCCCCCTTATCTGAATTTCTTATGATGACGTCTTGCCAAGATTGCATATCTTTTAAAGCCTTACGTTCTTTCAATGTTAGATTCTGATTGGCATTTTTGTTATTTTCAGGGATAGACATTATCTTTGCACAGACTATATCATTGTAGACTTGTAGTTGGGAACACATTTTAGGCATGAAAGAGGATTTGTTTTTAATTTTAGTTCTCCAATTGTCTCCTGTTTCAGTTGCAGTTTGCAATGCTCCTGTTTCAGTTACAGTTTGCATTTCACTTTCAGAAAGGAGAGTCTCTAAGTTTTCCAAAGTGGTTCTTTCTTCGTCTGAGAGTAAGTCTGAGTTACTTCCATTTTTAGTTAGATGGAATCTTTTCAAAGCAATCTTCCGGAGGAAAAGTTGAATGTCTTTAATTGTTTCAAATCTATCTATTACAGGGGTGGGGGTGTATAGCTGCTGACACACCCTTATTGTGACATCACTGCTATGAGCTTTGGAAGCTCCAAGGAGAGGAGCATGCAGGCAGTTTGTTTGTACAGCTTTATGCCATGACGCAGCCATTTTTCTACTAACTGTTTACCAGCCTCCATTATACAGTTCTCTCTGGTGTAGCACAAAGGTGGACGCTTTTGGGAGGTACCCCCATGTTTGTTCTGTTTATGGTAGTTAGCTGGCCAGCTTAATTAGCAGAAGTTTGTTTGCTATCATTTGTATACATTTTTACCTTATTAGCCTCTCTTCCCTGGGAGTTAGTATCCTCCTGTATTTGTTCCAATTTCTTTTGTATATATGTTTGTTTTGTTTTCATACTGTTTGCTTATTTGTATGTCACATATATCACTTTTATCCTTGTAAATGATATCCAATTCTGACACCTGCAAGTTGCAGCTAATAAATATGAGAGGAAATTTGTTCTCTCTAAAACGTTTTTGTGTGCAAATTTCCCTTTCTTTAATGTGACAGTAATGTATGTCATTTAGTCCTTCTTTACTCATAGTGTGTATATATATATATATATATATATATATATATATATATATATATATACATACATATACAATTGATTGATAACTGTGCAACTAATGCATCAGCAAGAAAAAACAAAATTAGTTTTTGATACCAGCAGTGGTTGCAATATTTTTTTTTATTTTTTTTTTTTGGTGAGGGTGGGGGTCAAGCATTACCCTGAGCTCTATACAGGCAGATGGGCAGGGTAACGACACTTTGAGGCATACAAATATACAATTCTCAGAATAATATTCAATACAGATATTTTAATGAGAAGTATTACAATGAAATAAAAACCTGTTCTGAAGGCTAATTATCATACCATGGAATCCAATGTCATTGTATAAATAATTTTTCTTTGTTATAGGAAAATTACAATTATTTATGGAACAGGTAGATTTAATGACTACTTTTTGAAAATGTTCCTTATATTAACATATTTTTCATATCATATATGCTTCAGAATATTAAAACTTTCTGAAAAATCTTATCTTTGTTTTAATAATGTATTGAAGTAACACAAAATCTTAGTTCTATTGTTGAGAATTTATATCTATGTACAGTTTTCCTCTACTGAAATACAGTTTCTATTGTGCTGAAAAATAACAAAGTTTGGTGTTAAGCAAACACAATATAAAACATTTTCTGTAAAAGGTCTTTGTATGTTTGGTTTTGAAAAATGCTCTGTACTGTGATGTCAGGTTCGCTTAAATTGATACTGTATGGTTTTACGGACACTAGTTTTCACATACACACTGCGTAGTCCTTGGCTATTCCTGCTGTCTTTTGATTACACATTGAACCTGTGATAAATGTCCTATGCTAATTGCTACAATGCACATTATTTTTTCCCTTGTAGACAAAAGAGAATGTGCCATATTTATTATCGCATACCTAGAGAATTGCACAGTTAACATGTTGATTTAATTGACCTTCATGCATCTAGAACAATAAATCTTGTAGTCGCAAAAATACATTGTTATCTAATGGTGTAACTGATTTAACTGTAATCTATTCTTGACAGTTCATGATACAGCACCATGCACTTCTTACATATTATAGGTTATTGTAATAGACTAAATTACTTTAAAGTATACCCTTTAGGCACTAGCATGAGGACGCTACATTTCATGTTATTCAATCAGGTTTTTTTTGCACATACCATATTTTTCTTATAGTTGTACATTGTACAATTGTACAATATACCCTTTCTTGGTCCTTTTGTTATGATATATATATATATTGACCTTGACGTTGACCTGAGCCTATCACCAGGTTGTAGCTTACTCTTCCATTTTGCTTTTAATCTAGCTGTGCGCTTGCAGTAAAGGGCCAGACTTTAAATGTGTGACATCAATAAGTTTGTTTAGTAATTTTCCTATGGGCTTTGCACCCAAGCTTGTCTGGCATTAACATCCTGAGTCCCTGAAATCTGTACCGCAGTCTGAGTCCTGAGCACCCAGGGTAGTGAGTTTTTCAAGGTCAAAGGATGTGTACCCAGTCCAGTTTGAGAGTGCAATCCATTTCCATGTAGTACTGTGCAAACGTTTAGGCAGGTGTAAAAAAAATATGGTAAAGTAAGAATGCTTCCAAAAATAGAAATGTTGTTAATAGTTACATTTTTATAAATTAAAAACAAAATCAATATTTAGTGTGACCACCCTTTGCCTTCAAAACAGCATCAATTGTTCTAAGAACCCATGCACAAACCATATAGCCAGATGCATGATTAAAGGGACAGTCAACACCAGAATTTTTGTTGTTTAAAAAGATAGATAATCCCTTTATTACCCATTCCTCAGTTTTGCATAACCAACACAGTTATAATAAAATACACATTTTACCTCTGTAATTACCTTGTATCCAAGCCTCTGCAAACTGCCCCCTTATTTCATTTCTTTTGACAGACTTGCATTTTAGCCAATCAGTGCTCACTCCTAGTTAACTTCACGTGCATGAGGTTAATGTTATCTATATGAAACACATGAACTAATGACCTCTAGTGGTGAAAAACTATCAAAATGCATTCAGATTAGAGGCGAACTTCAAGGTCTAAGAAATTAGCATATAAACCTCCTAGGTTTAGCTTTCATCTAAGAATACCAAGAGAACAAAGCAAAATTGGTGATAAAAGTAAATTGTAAAGTTGTTTAAAATTACATGCCTTATTTGAATCATGAAAGTTTTTTTTGGACTTGACTGTCCCTTTAAATAATTACACCAATCAGATGATAATAATCATATAGTTAATATGTAGATTGAAACACAATAATTAACTTAAACAGAAACAGCTGTGCAGGAGGAAAAAAGCTGTGTGCTTGCAGAAAAAGTGCCAGACTTTAAATGTGTGACATCAATAATTTTGTTTAGTAATTTTCCCTATGGGCTTTGCACCCAGGCTTGTCTGGCATTAACATCCTGAGTCCCTGAAATCTGTACAGCAGTCTGAGTCCTGAGCACCCAGGGTAGTGAGTTTTTCAAGGTCAAAGGATGTGTACCCAGTCCAGTTTGAGAGTGCAATCCATTTCCATGTAGTACTGTGCAAACATTTAGGCAGGTGTAAAAAAAATATGGTAAAGTAAGAATGCTTCCAAAAATAGAAATTTTGTTAATAGTTACATTTTTATCAATTAAAAACAAAATCAATATTTAGTGTGACCACCCTTTGCCTTCAAAACAACATCAATTGTTCTAGGAACCCATGCACAAACCATATAGCCAGATGCATGATTAAAGGGACAGTCAACACCAGAATTTTTGTTGTTTAAAAAGATAGATAATCCCTTTATTACCCATTCCTCAGTTTTGCATAACCAACACAGTTATAATAAAATACACATTTTACCCCTGTAATTACCTTGTATCCAAGCCACTGCAAACTGCCCCCTTATTTCATTTCTTTTGACAGACTTGCATTTTAGCCAATCAGTGCTCACTCTTAGTTAACTTCACGTGCGTGAGGTTAATGTTATCTATATGAAACACATGAACTAATGACCTCTAGTGGTGAAAAACTGTCAAAATGCATTCAGATTAGAGGCGGACTTCAAGGTCTAAGAAATTAGCATATGAACCTCCTAGGTTTAGCTTTCATCTAAGAATACCAAGAGAACAAAGCAAAATTGGTGATAAAAGTAAATTGGAAAGTTGTTTAAAATTACATGCCCTATTTGAATCATGAAAGTTTTTTTTTTGGACTTGACTGTCCCTTTAAATAATTACACCAATCAGATGATAATAATCATATATTTAATATGTAGATTGAAACACAATAATTAACTTAAACAAAAACAGCTGTGCAGGAGGAAAAAAGCTGGGTGAGGAACATCCTGTCTCTGCTAACAAGATGCAGTTGCTGAAGACAGTTTAATGTCAAAAGTTATACACCATAGCAATATTGAGCTCAGCAACATTGGTATTTATACTGCATCAATGGGCAACTTTGAGGACCGTAAATGCAGTGGTCAGCCAAGGAAACTTAGTGAAGCAGATAAAAGATACATTATGCTTACTTTCTTTGGCAACTGGAAGATGTACTGCAATGTCATCGGCTCAGAATTGGCAGAAACCAATGAGACCCTTTTAACTGTGGTTACTTCTCCAAGATGTTTGGGACAATATAGCTGATGAGATCTTTAAAAAACTGTATGTGTACATAGAAAAATGTATGCTTTGTTAAAGGCAAATGGTGGTCACACCTAATATTGATTGGATTTATTCTTCTGTTCACTCAATTTGCATTTTGTTAATTGATAAAAAAGAAACTGTACAATTATTCCGTTTACAGCTCCTGAGGCTGTTTTAAAGTATTTCCTGCACATGTATGTAAAGGCATTTCTGTTTGTTAGGCAAAAACATTATTTTGAACTCCAGCACAAAGGATTGAGAACATCTGATTTGCGTAGCAGACTGTTTTACTCAGCCAGCAACTGTTTATATATTTTTTTATGTTTAGGTACGTTCTGATTAAATACAATCAAGTGCTTGCATTTAAGTAAAAAGTAGTCTAGACTTAATTTTTTCTGAAATGTAAATAAAGTGAAATCAATAAGAGAGAAAAAAAATACTCCTGAAAAGAGGTTAAACAACCGGTTAAAGACAATCTTAGGTGCTCAAGCATTGCAGCTCCCAAGAAGAACATGATCTACAAGCCAACCATGACTCCTGGGAAACTAATACCCAAGCAAAGAAGTCTATGAGTAATGAGGGTGGGACAAGAAGGAAGTATAGAAAAAAATCTATACACATACTATTTTTTTTACAATACTAAATCAAGCATAGATTACTGCTTGAAGGATTTCCTACCAAAGGCTGCTTTTGAAAAGTGAAGAAAGTATGCAGAAGGCCAGATAATTGTCTAGCAAACTTGGTCAAAAGAAGAATCATTCTAAAAAACTCAAACTGTAGCAACTGGAAAAAAGGGCAGTAAATTGATAAGGAAGAGATTTAGCCAACTCGAGAAAGTCTTATGAAACAAAAAAGCTTGAACCAAGAAGCCAAAGACACAGTCATAACTGACTTGTCATTTTCTAAAGCCAGACAAAAAGAATAAACATACTAAATGATTATTTGAAATCTTATATAGCCTGCAGAAAAAAAACTACAAAGCAAAATGATGGAGACACCACTTAAGACAACAACAAAAAAACCCACTTTGTCCACAAAATTTCTGTATCCTGCTGGAAAAAAAACCAACCTAAGAAGCAAACAACTCAGAAACTCACCTAACAGAAAAAGAATGCTAAACGAAACAAAACTTCCAACACCAGACATATGCATAGGCTCAAAAAGAGGAGCCAGAAAAAAAAAACTTAAAACCAAATAAAGGTTCCAAGGAGGAAAATAAATGGCTTAATGACAGGCTAACTAAAGTCAGAACAAAACATAAAATGACAAGAAGATTAACAATCTTCTTGTGAAACAAAAACTTAGAGAGCAGAAAACTTGCCCTTCAATGAACTGGTGGATAAATCCAAACAAACCTTAAGAAAATAGAAAATCCTAGGATTTCTAAAAGAAAACTAGGAAAAAGCATAAACCATACACCAGGAAATAAAGGCCTTCTAAACATTATGGAAAAACTTCCTGATCACAGGATAACAAGCCTAAAACAAAGATTAAATTACAGAAACAGACAAGACCTCTCTGTCTAAGATCTAACATTTAAATCTAAAAACCATCAAGCTTAGGAATTTGAGATCCTGATGATAGAATGGACCTTGAGACAGACACAGAGAAAGAAGCCATGGAGGTCAACTGGACCAGAATATGCAAACCAGAATCTGCAAGGCCAGGCCAGAACAAATAAATTCACAGATGAATTTTCCTGTCTGATCCTAGCAATCACCTTTGGAAAAAGAACTGAAGGAGAAAAAAGATGTAGGCTAAATGAAACAATCAAGGAGCATACACAACTTTTGCCTGAGAATCCATGGAACTCACAAAAAACCCATGATAAGCTAAATAATCAACAGAGAAGCCATCAGATATTTCTCTCTGAGACCCCAAAGAATCACAAACTAATAGAAAACATCCAGATAAAGAAAGCCTTCCCCTGAATGCAGGTACTGATGACTGAGAAAATCTGCTTTCCAGTTGCAAACCCCTAAAAAATAAACTAAAGAGATTAGACAACAATTGTCCTCTGCCCAGGAAAGAATCCAATATATTTCACTCATGGCTAAGGAACTGTGAGTTTCCCCCTGATGATTTATATATGCCACTGCTGTAGCATTGTCGCAGCTTAGATTCCCTTTCCAACAGGGGCCAAACCTGAAGGGCTATGAAAATTGCACAACATTTATTGGTAACTTTGCCTCCTGATGAGACCAGACTCCCTGTGCTCTTTGAGACCACCAGCCTGCACCCCAGTCTGAAAAGTTTGCATCTGTTGAGATCACAGTCGAAACAGGATGAACAAAAGATGCCCCCTTAATAATGGACTGATGATCCATGCACAAAGATATGGACTCTTTTGTCTTAGGATTCAAGACAAGAAAAGCTGAGTAGGATCCCTGCACCATTCCCGAAACATACAAAGCTGAAGAGACCTCATGTGAAAATGAGCAAACATCCAAAAAAAAAAAAAAAGATGCAGGAAACATTAGGCCTAGAACTTCCATGCAAAGAGCTACTGAAGGACACAGAACAGATTGTAGATTTGAAAAGGCTGAAAAGCAGACTGTATACTTCAACAAGCAGAAACAGCTTAAACCTTCTTTGTTTGGAGAGAGAGTCTCATGGAAACTAAGTCTATTTGGACACCCAGAAAAGTGACTTCTTTCCTTCTTTGGGACAATGAGAGATAGAAATCCAACTGCTAGCAAGCAAAATTGGAACTGGGACAATGACTCCCATGGATTCAAGATCTGAAACGGACTGAAAGAAGACTTTCCTTTTAAAAAGAAGATTTGAAACATGAGACAGAAGAATTCGTCCTCTAGAGGCCTCACCCTGCAATCTATTCGATAACCCTGAGAAACTATATTCAAAGCCCTGGGATCCTGAACAGACTGGAACCAAATCTCCTGAGAAAGGCGTAACCTGACACCTACCAGAATATCTGAATCAAGAGCTGCACTTCAATGAGGGAGTAAGTTTCTTAGATTGCTTAGAGCTGTTCTAATTTGAACTAGGCTTCCATGCTTAATTGGAAAAATCCTTGTTTCTGAGGAGAAAGACGATTTCTGATCCTTACTCTGACTAAAAGATCTAAAATGATTAGGAGCTTTAAAATTACCCGTAGATTTCTAGACTTGGGAAATAAAAGTTCCTTTAACTCCTGTCACAGAAAAAAATATAGAATGTAGCCCAAAACCAAACAACATCGTTCCCTGAAAAGATAGAGATAAAAGATTGGATTTAGAAGCCATATCAGCTGACCAGGCCATAAACCACAAATCCCTTCTTGAAATAACTGCTAATGACATACTCTTAGAACTAATCTAATTTATGTCAATAACTGCCTCATAAATGAAAGCACTGGCAGACTTCAATAGACCCTAAAGTTTTAGAAAATTTTCACTAGCAGTATCATCTAAAAACTGCTCTGAAATACTATCCAACCAAACGGAAAAAAACTCAGCCACACAGGCAGCACTAAATGCTGGCCTTAAGAGAAAATCTGCTTGCTGGAAAACTCTCCTATTAAAAGGTTCCAATTTCCTTTTGGTAGGATCCTTAAAAGAAAAATATATTTTAGTATGCCTACCTTAGGAACTGCCTCCCAAAGCTCAACATTAGAAGGTGGCAAAGGATACATTTTCTTAAACCTAGCTGAAAGATTTGAACAGCCACCGGGCTTACACCAATCTCCTGAAAGACAGAATTAGGGAAAGGAAAAACCTCAGGAGACTTAGAAATAGGTTTAAAAATGAAATCTAAAAGTTTTACAGACTTGTCTTCAGATACCTTAAGATCTTAAAAACCTAAAGTACATAACACCTGTTTTAAAAGGGAATGTATATGCTCAACCTTAAACGAGGATAACTCAGTATCATGATCAAAAAACAGACTCATGATCAACAGAAAATACCTCACCCTCAGAGGATGAATTATCAGAACCAGGATCCGGAACATTATATAATACAGGCTTAGAGGTAGTTGAGAAAAAATCATGAACTTACCTGTTATGCTTACTTAAAGGAGGCATAGCCACCATCATTTCAGATACAGTACAGCGTACAAAAATGAATTATGGAGAAAAATCTGTAGAACTCTCCTGTGTGGCAAACAGCAGGAGGGCAGATACCTTTAGAAGCAGGAACAGCATTAGTCTGATTAGAATGCATAATAATATTTAAACTAGGATTTCCCAGCAGAGCTTAAAGGGATACTAAACCCACATTTTTTTCTCTTATGATTCAGATAGAGCATTCAATTTTAAGCAATTTTCTAATTTACTCCTATTATCAAATTGTCTTCATTCTCTTGCTATCATTATGTGAAAATGCAGGAATGTAAGGTAAGGAGCCGGCCCATTTTTGGTTTAGCACCTGGATAGAGCTTGCTGATTGGTTTGCTACATTTAGCCACCAATCAGGAAGCGCTACCCAGGTGCTGAACCAAAATGGTCTGGCTCTAAAGCTTTCATTCCTGCTTTTTTAAATAAAGATGGCAAGAGAAAAAAAGAAAATTGATAATAGGAGTAAATTATAAAGTTGCTTAAAATTCCATGCTCTATCTGAATCATGAAAGAAAAAAATTGGGTTTAGTAACACTTTAAGGCAACACATCAGCAAGTTTACAATAAACACAACACCCATTGGTAGGAAAGTGTTCAGAGGAATTAGATTCTAAAGAGGTTTCAGAGACAGACACAGAAAGCTCCATAATTAGTGAAAACTACAAAAAGAAGAAAATACAACCATAAGGCTATATCCCCTAAAAAGAGCTCTTGAAACAAGGAAAAAACTTACCCCCTCCAAGTTAAAAAAGCATCATAAAAAATAGCAGGGCCACGGAGCGCTAACCCAACATAAAAAAGAAGAAATAAAGTGCATGAGAACATAGCGCACTAAGAAATGGAACATGCGCATAAACAGCATGGTTAAATGAAATATCTGGACTAGCCAATGTGCCCCAAACCAAGAAACCAACGACCAGACGAGCTGATGCACACAAACTCACTGAGCTGATGCGCTAACCCGACAAAAAGAAAATGCATGCAAAAAATGTAAAAGAGAAAAAAGCCATATAAACTAAAAAGGAACAATATTAAACAAATACATCATAAATACTGTCCCCAGGCTACAAAGTACAAAAGCTTACAAACTATATAGCCAAACTGGCTAAGTGAGTGTCCTGTAATAATAATAAAGAGAAAAAAAACACACACACACACACACACACACACACACACATATATATATATATATATATATATATATATATACTGTATATCTACCCATAGGTACCCCACTACTGAACATCTTCTAAGCAAGATCCAGTAGATGGCCAAACCAGTGCTAAAACATAACAGCAGAGGATATGGAATAGGAGTATCCTGATGACCTAAGAACAATTCCCTGCGACACCTGTGGAAGCCTTGTGACCAGCTCCCATAAGGTAGTAATTGTGCCACAACTCCATACCCCCAATACATCCTGTGTCTAACAGCAGATCTCTGAGGGGATGTGGGCCTCAAATCAGTCTGACAACCCCCCTCACAGAAGAACATCAGTAGAACTTTCATTCATTCACTTTCCTCAAGTGTAGGCAAAGACAAGACTGATTGCCTGTAAGGTGGGAGTATATTTATAGAGTTCTTGGGTTTGAGAATCTTTGCCTCCTTCTGCTGTGGTCAGGCAGAGTAATTCCAAGGAGTAATGGATTGTGGACTTTCACCACCTGTAGGAAAGAAAATGAATCCTTAGGGACCTATTTAAGAAGCGAATGCCTTCCGGCTCACCAGAAAGAAAAGCTAAGAAGCAGCAGGCGATTGACCGCGAATTGCACAAGCATTTCACATGAAATGCTTGTGCAATGATAAATGCTGACAGCGTATGCTGTCGGTATTTATTGATGTCTGCCCGACACTTGATAAATTGGCCACATATAAATGGAGACAATAAATAATTAAAGTTATTTTGCAAAGCTGTTTTACTACACATAGCTAAACATTTTATATAAAAATCTCAGTTGCCTGTCCCTTTAAAGTTGGGAGATAATATATAAATAACTTATTTAAAAACCATACGGCTAGATTACGAGTTTTGCGTTAGAGACTATACGGTGCTAACGAGCAGTTTTCTCTCACGGCTCACTTACATGCAGCGCTGGTGTTACAGGTTTTTACAAACCTGTCGTTAAAAGGCCAGAAGTGAGCGTGATGTGAAAAGTGAGCGAGAGTTTTTTTTTTATTTTGGGGGGGGATTTTTTATATTTTGATAGGGCTATTAGATTAGGTGTAATTAGTTTAAATATCTGTAATTTGTTTATTATTTTCTGTAATTTAGTGTTTGGTTTTTTTGTACTTTAGCTAATTTAATTTAATTTAGGTTGTTGTATTGAATTTAGTAAATGTATTTAATTATAGTGTAGTGTTAGGTGTTATTGTAACTTAGGTTAGGTTTTATTTTACAGGTACTTTTGTATTTATTTTAGCTAGGTAGTTCTTAAATAGTTAATAACTATTTAATAACTATTGTACCTAGTTAAAATAAATACAAACTTGCCTGTAAAATAAAAATAAACCCTAAGCTAGGTACAATGTAACTATTAGTTATATTGTAGCTAGATTAGGGTTTATTTTATAGGTAAGTATTTAGTTTTAAATAGGAATAATGTAGTCAATTATAGTAATTTTATTTAGATTTAATTTAATTATATTTAAGTTAGGGGGTGTTAGGATTAGGGTTAGACTTAGTTTTAGGGGCTAATAAATTTAGTATAGTGGTGGCGACGTTGGGAGCGGCAGATTAGGGGTTAATAAATATAATGTAGGTGTCGGTGATGTTGGGGGCAGCAGATTAGGGGTTCATAAATATAATGTAGGTGGCGGCGGTGTCCGGAGTGGCAGATTAGGGGTTAAAAAATTTATTTTAGTGTTTGTGATGCGGGAGGGCCTCGGTTTAGGGGTTAATAGGTAGTTTATGGGTGTTAGTGAACTTTTTAGCACTTTAGTTATGAGTTTTATGCTACGGCGTTCTACCATAAAACTCTTAACTACTGACTTTTAAATGCGTTAGGACTCTTGACAGGGTAGGGTGTACCGCTCACTTTTTGGCCTCCCAGGACAGCGTTATGGAAATCCCATAGAAAAAAGACTTTACAAAGTTTACGTAATTTGTTTTGCGGTAAGGCCAAAGAAGTGTGCGGTGACCCTAAACCTTCAAGACTCATAATAGCAGCGGTAATGAAAAAAGCGGCGTTAGGACCTGTTAACACTGCTTTTTCAGCCAAACGCACAACTTGTAATCTAGCCGATAGTTATGTAGGGCAAGTACTGCAAAAAGTACATACTGTAATGAATTAGAGCAATTTGTTTTTAAATGCATGAAATGCAAACCTTTATTCATTTTTTAAAGCATCCCTAAAAAACCATTAAACCTAGATTAAATAAAATGAGAAATGCTTCTGCAGCCACTCCAATTCTCAGGTTATCCTGTACTAAAGAATAGAGGGATGAGTGACATTTAATAGACTAGATAGAATAACATAGGAGTAAATGAGACTGAAAAGACCGTATACTATGTATAAATTAGGGACAAAGCACTGATTCACTATGTAAGAGTCAGGAAGTAGGTTTAACTGAGGTGGTTTCAAACACTTCTGTAGTTCTTTAGGTTTCTTCAACAGTAACTAGATTAAATGATTTCTTGTGCACACTGTCAGAATATAACATAAACCTGAAACAGCAGATAACTCTTTCCTACCATCACATTAGGGGGTAGATTTATCATAGTGCGAGCGGACATGATACAATGTAGTGTATTATGTCCACTGCACATCGATATTGCATATCGAAACATTTTCATTATGCCGCGCCCTGCAGATTCACGGCCAATCGACCACTAGCAGAGGGTGTCAATCAACCTGATTGATAGTCCGCTGCTTCATAACGTCTGTTTCCAGTGAGCCTGAAGGCTCGCGCGGAAACAGGGGCATCAAGCTCCATACAGAGCTTGATAAATCGACCCTGAAGTCTTCAAATATTTCATCAGTGTAAAGGGACAACACAATTATTTGGTTTTCAGCTATTTAGCACTGCATTTCAAAACATCAGCTTACATACTAAACATATTCTAAGAATTTTGTTCCAGGGGCTGTGGCCAATAATAGACAGATATAAATTAACTTCTTCACTGATCAAGCAATCATTGTGTTGACCGAGCCACCTGGAAGAAGACCTTCTCCCCCGGACTTCAAAAATGGTGAGTACCTATTTGGGGCTTAGTGCTAGGATTTTTTTTTATTTTTTTTATTTTTAAGATTAGGGATTTAATGGGCTGTAAAAGAGCTGATTGCCCTTTTAAGGGCAGTAACTTAGGGCAATGCCCCACAATATGCACTTTTAAGGGATATTGGTAGTTTAGTATTAGATTAGAGAATAAGGAAGAATGGAGGGGTGCCTCATGTGTGGTATCATCAGATTGATATGGATATAAAATACAATCAAGCCAAATGGGTGGTCACATATTTCAGAAGCACATCTATGTGCTAGTAGGTACAGGCTGTAGATTTAGACAGGTGTAACAGCTCACCCACAATAGTTTTCTTTTTATGCTGCAGTGGTGGGATAAAGTGAAACACAAAAACAGGCACTACATGTGCAGATCATTCAGAGTGCAATTGTATTCACTTTATATTGCCTGAGGAAACATTTTTTAAACCGAGAAATGCGTTGCATCTTTTAGGGGTCACTGGAATACCCCTGATCCACTCTTATAGCTCTGCTGTGTTGTATTTTAAATTCTGTTTTTAATAAATACAATTTTTTTTTTTAAACTTATTGAGTGGACACATCTTACGTGCCTGCTTTCCTGATCAACATATGGGAGACAAACCACTTAAACCTGTATACTCCTGAAATACAGACACACTGTTGCAAAACTGTGTATATGAGCCATAAGGAATGTATTCACTTAACATTTTAGCTGTGTGCAACTCAAAACAGTCTTTTGTATTATAAATGGGTTTATAATCTCACATGTGTTGTTGCCACAAACTGGTTATTTTCAGGAATTAAATTGTTACAAAGTTCTTACTCATAACACTCTTGTTTCCGGGTACACATAGAGTGTTAACTGTATATATGTTCAGCTGGGTGAGTTTTACATATGCACTGTAAAGTATTATGTTTCACCTTTGTAGGTATATATGTTCAAATAGCCTCCAAATTCTCCAGTATTCCAGTATAGTATAATGTATCACAAGTAGACAACATGAGGATATATTGGTGGTATCGAACTATCTTTGTGTGTTTGTAAAAACATCAACCCAGGTTACTCACGGTTATCCGGCCCCACTATGCGGGATGATGGAAAGTTTTCAGGCACTCCTCCTCCTCACCAGATAGCCGCTATTCAGTACAGAACTTGTAGCTTAGAAATCTCTGCAGTGTATCTCACACACCAAAAAGAATCCAGCAATACCACAATGGCGAAAAATAAGCAATCATAGTCCAAGCTGAATCATCACTGTATATTTATTATCACATCAAGGAAAACAAAAGGTTCCACCACTCCACACACATCAGCTACATCCAACGCGTTTCCTGCTGCTAAACAGCACTTCATCAGGGATACTCACAGCTGTCTGATTACACCTTTTATTTGGCTCACCACTCATTCCCAAAATTTAAAGGTATATTATCGCTTACAAATTCAGCGGCATATTACTAACCTATAAGCCATTCAAAAAAGGTGCATCAATATCACATTCCAATATATAAAATAACAAGGATAAATTTATATGTTACGAGTACATTGTATCTAAAAATATATATAGACAATTAACACATCATAGTGGGAATTTCAACTTATACTATACGAATCCCGCTAGAACAGATAATTTTACTGCATTGACGTTTTATATAATACTAAGCTAGTTCAGCAGTTACAATACAAGGGCATTTTTTCAATTTATATGTACTCCTGAAATACAACTCATTTTGGATATCTGCATAAGGGGTGAGCTGACACCCCTCTCCCCAATCTGCCAGCCTGCTCCTACCAGCACATATGTGTGCTCAGCTTAAATGTGAGTACCCACTTGGGAATCTATTAAAGTGAATACAATTGCACTCTGAATGATCTGCACATGTAGTGCCTGTTTTTGTGTTTCACTTTATCCCACCACTGCAGCATAGAAAGAAAACTATTGTGGGTGAGCTGTTACACCTGTCTAAATCTACAGCCTGTACCTACTAGCACATAGGTGTGCTTCTGAAATATGTGAGTACCCATTTGGCTTGATTGTATTTTATATCCATATAAATCTGATAATACCACACATGAGGCGCCCCTCTATTCTTCCTTATTCTCTATAGCTAACCCGGACCTGTCGGTGAGGAGGAGGCAGCCAGCATCTGTTCCTTTGGAATCAAAGAGGATTTTTTTGCATTATCAAAAGAGACAATATATTTATATTAACAATTTACTGTGATTTTTGGGATATTCCTTGTATATATTACATATGTACTGTATATCACATATATACAATTGTGGTATACATATGATAAGTAGGATTTATATGACTGTTTATATATTCAGTTTATCTGCTTATTGTTACCTTTAGGCTATTTTACACATATACTATGGGGCATATGTATCAAGCTCCGAACGGAGCTTGATACCCCATGTTTCTGGCGAGCCTGCAGGCTCACCAGAAACAGCACTTATGAAGCAGCAGTCACAAAGACCGCTGCTCCATAACCTGTCCGCCTGCTCTGAGCAGGCGAACAGACATCGCCGGAAATCAACACGATCGAGTACGATCGGGTTGATTGACACCCCCCTGCTAGCGGCCTATTGGCCACGAGTCTGAAGGGGGCGGCGTTGCACCAGTAGCTTTTACGAGCTGCTGGTGCAATGCTGAATACGGCGAGCGTATTTCTCGCCATATTCAGCGAGTTCTGTCGGACCTGATCTGCACTGTCGGATCAGGTCCGACAGACCTTGATAACTTGGGGCCTATATGTTTATACTATATATATATTTAAACTATAATATTTATAGAATAACTAGGATTTATATAACTGATCACATATTCAGTTCATTTGCTTTGTCACTAGCGCCCCCTCCCTGTGACTAGGGTATATATTTTTATTAGTATTAGATCAGGGGTGTTTTTATTTTGGAGGGGTTATTTTTATAGGGGTATTAGTTTAGGTTTAATTTTTTTTATTTTGGATAGCTTTGTTTATTTTTTTCAGTAATTTTACTTTTTTATTTTTTGTAAATTTAGCTTGGGGGTTTGTAATTTTTTAAATATAGACTTCCCTCTGGGCAGCTTATCGCCTAGTAAGAACATAAAGAAAATCTGCAGCTTTTGAATTCATTAAACTCCAGTCAGCAATACTTTTTACAAAAAAAAAATCTTTCATAAAAGATTTCCTATTGTTCAATGTACATCCGTTACAACTAATCAGAAAGGTTATACATTAAGGGGTAGATTTAACAAGCAGCGAATGCTGCTTTATAGCCCTGAAGTTTCAGGTCTACCTGAAACTTAAGTTAAGAAGCAGCGGTCGTAAAAATGCTTGTGCAATGTTAAATGCAGACAGCGTATGTCCGCATTTAGCGATGTCCGCCCGGCATTTGTTAAATTGACCTCTAAGTATCATTTTAATTATATATGTAGCTCAAATAGACAATGTAGCATACGTTACAGCGCTGCGGAAACTGTTGGCGCTCTACAAATACCTGATGATAATAATAATAATACTGAAGCAAATTTAATAATAAAATATAATTGGAACGTTTTTTAAAATCTAAATGATGAATGAAAAAGTTTGGGTTTCATGTCCCTTTAATTTTTAGATTGTCACCCTGTGTCCATGCTCAGTACTATTGTTGGAGCCTAGGCAGCCGCTGATAGGTGGACACATGGAGCTCAAATTTGTGAACATAAAGTACTTACTGAACAGCAACTCCAAATCCCTGGACATTGGCACAAGAGAGTTTGTAAAAAAAAAAGTGCAGGTCTTAGCATTGAAATATGCTAGAGCCTATTATATGCATGCAATAAATCTATAGGACAGAGATGATATCATTAGCAAATACCACATTATTTTATTATGGCCACTATTTAAATATTTTTTATGTCTTACTAAAGAAACAAATATCACTATAAGCCTGTAATTTTGTGCCTGAGACTTTCAGCCTAATATATTTTGTAAACCCTTTCCAAGTATGAAGCTTAGATTTTTTTCTATTTCATTTGTAGTCACTTGCAGTGAGTGCATTGATTTGACCTTCCATGTTATTGGAAAAAAGCTTGCTTGGGCTAGTGAATGTCACACAGTGTTGCCATGTAAAATAAAAATGAATTATGTATACTATGTTATGACAGGTAAAAGCTTTACCAGATGATGAACACTGATATATAAATCATTTTAGAAGCTCCTCCTTCACTACTCTGCTAAAATTGTGTTTTGTTTCTTTTTCTTTTTTTTTATTTGTAGACAAACTAACCAGACTACTGCAGATTCTCCTGGAAGTTGTCCCAACTGATGAGAACATTTCTTGAGAAGCATTGAGACAAAAACACACATTTATTTGTTTTAATGGAAATGCAAATATTGTAGCTGGATTTTTAAAGTATGTGTATATAGTTTTGCTCTTGATATTGAGAATAGATACAGATGTATCAAGTGTATTGTATTTCTTATGATACTCATAGGAACTTTATTTCAGCTGCTATTTTATTTATTCCATAGAACTTTTATATGAATAATGCACCATGCAAACTGTTCATGATCTCTCTTGTGTGGGAAAGCTAAAAATAATTAATAACATATTCATTGTTTTAAAGGGCCATTCGAGTTGAAAAATAACACGCTCTAGTCATTTTAACACACAAAAGGGTTAAACACACAAATAAGTACAACTCTTGACAGGCAGAACACTGTTGGTCTCATGCAGAAACTGATGCTTATACAATCAGCGCTAGTTGCACAACTCAGCTATGTAACTAGAACTGCCGATTTAATCAGAGTCAGTTTCTGCTCGGTACGAGCAGTGCTCTGTGAGTCTCAAGAGGTACTTCTACTGTGTGTTTAACTGCTTTGTAGGGGATAAAAACATAGTAGAGCAGAGTCAATAGTCTTAAAATTACATGCTATAACAAATTACAGGATTATAATGTCCTTTAATTCCAGGGTTTATTTTTTCAGAACCCTGAATAACTGTTCAACTATACAATAGTTTTTTTAGAAATTGTCAAATTAGTATCTGTTAAGTAACTAGATCCACTGATGCACATTTATAAAACCATAAATACATTTAAATCCTGATATGGGAATATACTAACCATGCTCTGTGCCATTCAAAAATCATATGTTTGTACTATATTTAACACAGTAACAGTAACCTTTGGGATGCAAATATTTTCATATTAGTGATAAATTTAAAGTCCTGTAAGACATTAGTGGGTCCAAGGATATGTATGCTCGGTCAATAAATACATCTTTTTTAATAATAGAAAAACACAAGGTGCCCTGTTTGTTATGTTTCATAGTTTGCATCCTTTTATTTCTGATATTTTTGTGGTTTCCTTATTATTTTTTATGTTTGTTTGTTTTTAAATCATGAAATAAAAACACAAATGTATTCTGCATCTTACTGTGGAGTACTGGACCTCAGAGGTGGCAAATGAGAATTTTTACTTTAAGCATCATTTGATTATTGTGCACAAACTGACTGATCCACAAAATATTGGTGCATGGGCCAAAAAATGCTTGAAACTATAAAAAAGGGTAAAAACTTAAGATAGTTACAAATTATTTTGTGTGCCATTTTCAATAAATATTAATATATATTTATCACAACAGATTTGCATGAAATTTGTGACTCAAATTTTTTTTTATCTTCGATTGATAAATGTTTAACTTAGTACATATATATATATATATATATATATATATATATATATATATAAAATCAGAGGGAAGAAGTTCAATAAACTGCACAAAATGGTGTAAAACTATAAGCAAGATTCAGCGTGATATGTATCTCCTTCCTGTGATATATGAAAGTTCACTTGGTAGTGCAATATCAAACAGCAATGATGCAAACAAACAAACAGAGGCGGACTCTATCCCCGGTGTTACTGACACTAGCGGTGCTTAGTGGGACCTCCTAGAGCAATCCATGCCCAATTACAGCGATATGCTGTGCCCACTCACCGCTCTCCTAGTGCCTCCAGCGTCTGGAAAAACCACCGTGATCTCCGAAATCCTTTGGCTCTCTGCTTGTTCGAATACGGCGTTCCGCCGTGGTGCCGGGAGGAGTGTCCTCTCACGTGACCTTGTCACGGCCAATCGACTTGGTTGCTGTCGTAACCAGGCAACAGTATAGGTGAATCCAGCGTGTCAACAGGTGGTGCTAAATCTGCGAGCTTCTCCTCGCACTAGGGAATCCTGGTGCAAATTTAGACAACGAAAAAGAACTTTGATCCCAGGCGAGGTATTTAAAAGCACAAAAAGTCTTTATTCAATGCCACTTGTGGTAAAAGCATAAGGAGAGTACCAAAACACATAAAAAGAATATTCACACGAAAGCATAGGCTAACATGTTTCGGCCTGATGCCGTAGTCGTAGCTGGAGTAATGCAAGTGTGTGAAACATTTAAAGGGACATCTGTTCAATGATAGGTCACATAAAAACCAATCATGAACCTTCATTTTAAGTGTGTGAAATCAAACAATTAACCCGTTAGTTACCAGAAAGATACATAGAAAACATTGCACATCGTATTTACTTAGTTACAAGATGCATTCTTAAATTATAGACATTTTAGCCAGAAAGACAATTACATAAGTAATGTACATAAACTTTTAAACTTAAGTGCTATGTGATACAGTGTAAATATGTATCAAATAAATTGAGTCAAAGGGAGCAATGCAAAGGGAGCAATACTATTGCTAATACATTTATATATGGTCAAACTGGGACAATTACGAGTCTATATAACTTGGTAAAATGAACAATATTCTGCATATGGAATGGAATATCATATGCATGGAAATGATAATAAATAAATTGAAAAGGCTCAATTCCATGTAGAGCTAAAATAAAACTTTTCCCTTACTAAAATATCCAATGCACATGTTAATATCCACCCTCAATCCCTATATGCAGCACAGTGTTCATACACACTGTTATTCTAGAAACTGATATTCACAATTAAATGAGTGGGGATAAACTGATAAATAAATGAAGAATGTCAATCAATACAAAGCAACTCTTTCTTATTTTAGTTAATAACAAAAAACAAACAATAATAATGAAAATGTTAATGATAAATACTAGAATGGAGGGACGTAAGTGTAGATTTCAGCATAATAATAGTCATATGTGACTGTACATGTATATACTGTGTGAGAATGAATATAACACATTTTAGTATTTATATTTTAAATTTGTAGTTGTATTTGGTATTGAATGTTGACTGAAAATGCGATCAGTCCAAATGATAAACCTGATCTATTTCCAATAGTTAATTAAGTCATATTCTGAGTTGAGGCCCTTGGGCACGCGTGTTTGCAATCTGAAGATCCAAAACATTTCGCGTTTCCCCAAAGCCTCATCTCTATTACCGCCTCTTGGAGGGTGTTTAACCCATTCAATGGCTTGCCATTTTAGTGTGTTATTATTTTTATTGTGTATGTTTTTGAAATGTTTCACCAAGGGTGTGGTTGCTTCACCAGTCTTAATAGAGGAAAGATGATTCCTTATCCTCGTATTGACATCTGTCGTGGTGAGACCCACATATTGAAGGTTACATTGGATACAAGTTAGGACATAAATGACATAAGAGGATGTACAGTTGAGGCAAGACTCAATGCTAAACTCCTCCCCAGTCACTTTTGACTGAAATTTGTTTGAGAGGGTAGCAAATTCACACGGTCTACATCTGGACTTGCCACACCTGTACATCCCCCTGTGTCTAAGCCAAGACCCACTTGGGGGAACAGCTGGACTGGGAAGTTCAGAGGGAGACAAGTAGTTCCCTATGGTCTTACTCTTTCTGTAGGAACAGCGTAAACCTTGTTCCACACATTTAGTCAATTTGTTATCAGCTACTAGAAGTGCAAAATGTTTTTTCACTATTTTGCATATACTTCTATATTATTCGCTGTATTCAGTTACAAAAGTAACCTGGTCACTGTATGTGGACACAGATTTTTTGTTTTTGGACTGTTGTAACAATGTCTGTCTATCAAGTCGGTCTACTTGTGTTTGTGCTCTCTCCAATACATGCTTAGGATAACCCCTTTGTTTTAATCTCTCTTTCATTTCAGTTCTTTGCTTTATATAGGTTTTTTCCTCGGTACAATTTCTTTTGATCCGAATAAGCTGTCCCTTAGCAACAGCAAAAGGCACATGCCTAGGGTGACAACTCTTGGCATGTAAAATTGTATTTCTGGTAATGGGTTTCCTATACAGATCACTGACTATCTGTCCATCACTTCTATGCATTAAAGTGAGATCTAAGAAATTGATACAGGTTTCATGTTTTTCAAATGTAAATTCAAGTCCCATCGAATTGTTATTTAAACCTTGTACAAACAAATCCACAGATTCGGTTTCTCCCTGCCAAATAAATAGCAGGTCATCAATATAACGTCTATAAAAGACGATGTTATTCTTGTAAGCATTTCTATCTCCATAGATGTGGGACAGCTCCCACCAACCCATGAAAAGGTTGGCGTAAGAGGGGGCAAATTTGGCCCCCATGGCTGTCCCACATCTCTGGAGATAGAAGCTGCCCTCGAATCTGAAAAAATTGTGTGTCAAGAGAAAATATGCAACCCTCAATATAAAATCCACAAATTTTATAGAAAAGTTAGAATAACTTTTGAGGAAAAATGAGAGAGCCTGTATGCCTTGGTCATGTGGAATGGACGAGTAGAGGGCTGTAACATCTACTGTAACCCAAACATTGTTAGTATCCCAATGTAATGTCTCAATTAAATTAGCCAAGTCTTTGGTGTCTTTTAGGTAACTTTGTAAAGATATGACAAAGGGATTAAGTATGGCATCAAGCCATTGGGATAGGTGTTCCAACATGGAACCTATCCCACTCACTATTGGGCGACCTGTTACATTGGTAAGTGTTTTGTGCACCTTTGGAAGGTGGTGGAAGATGGGCACCACTGGGTTATGGACCAAAAGATAGTCATAGGTAGATTGATCAAGGTGCCCATCTTCCAACCCATCATCCAAAAGTGACATCAATTCCCTTTGGTATAAATTGGTGGGATCTCAAGTGAGGGGTTCATAGTTGTTAGTGTTATGAAGTTGTCTATAGGCTTCTTCAATGTACTTGTCTCTACTCATAACAACTACTGACCCCCCCTTATCCGCTGAGCGAATAACAATATCTTGGTTTTCACGTAATTCTAACAATGCTTGTTTCTCGGTTTTGCTGAGATTCTGTCTCTTAGATTGAACCACACTCCCTGATCGAATCGTGTCAGAAAGTCTAGTCAAATCTGCTTCTACTCTATGGTAGAAGGTTTCAAGAATTGACCCCCTACTCTGAATAGGGTAGAATTCAGAAGGATTCTTGAGGCCATTAAAGCTATTGACTATATCTCTATCATCAACAATATCTCCCTGTCTCCCCAAGTTCTCCAAGGCAATCACATCACATGTCTCCTCAAAATTTAAATTCAAAGTTGGATGTGGAGTGATGCCAGAGGTAACCACATTTTGTGTCATTCCTATAGAACCCTGCTCAATATCACTAAAATGTTTTTTAAGGGTTAAGTTACGTATCAATTTATTGATATCCAACATGGTGTGAAACAAATTGAAATTACATGTTGGCGCAAAGTTTAAACCATAACTTAATACCCTTAATTGTGTTTCTGATAGATTATAAGCAGAGAGATTAATAACATTATTTACTTGTATTTTGTGTTCCTGTTCCCCCTCCGTGGGTATCTCTCTTGCTTCTCTTGGCCTATTCCTGTTTTCTCTGTTGGTTTGTAAAAAACCTGTTCAAAAACTTGTCGATCTACGCTAGTATTAGTAGTGGTAGGTACAATTTGTGTAGTAGTAGTGTGACTGATATATTTGGACCCTGAGTTTGTATGTGGGGGTGCTTTCTTGTTGGTTTGCTCTTTCGGTCTCACTGTTTGGCTATTGGTGTACTGATCTTGCGTGGGAAACTGAATCGTAACCTGTTTTTCAGGGATCTTGTTTTTGAGTATACCTTTTGTTGTTACAGGTGTATCCTCACTGCTATACGCACCAATATCTTCACCTGATTCTCCTTCACTATCTGAAGTACCAGAAAGTGTTGTCTCCTTATTGGAGGCCCCTTGTCTGCCACCCCTACCTCTACTCCTACTCCTGGATCTCCCCCTTCGATTAAATCTCCTATTTTGATTACTCTGTTGGTGATGCCAATTATAGACTACCTTACAACTACAAATTTAAAATATAAATACTAAAATGTGTTATATTCATTCTCACACAGTATATACATGTACAGTCACATATGACTATTATTATGCTGAAATCTACACTTACGTCCCTCCATTCTAGTATTTATCATTAACATTTTCATTATTATTGTTTGTTTTTTGTTATTAACTAAAATAAGAAAGAGTTGCTTTGTATTGATTGACATTCTTAATTTATTTATCAGTTTATCCCCACTCATTTAATTGTGAATATCAGTTTCTAGAATAACATTGTGTATGAACACTGTGCTGCATATAGGGATTGAGGGTGGATATTAACATGTGCATTGGATATTTTAGTAAGGGAAAAGTTTTATTTTAGCTCTACATGGAATTGAGCCTTTTCAATTTATTTATTATCATTTCCATGCATATGATATTCCATTCCATTTGCAGAATATTTTTCATTTTACCAAGTAATATAGACTCTTAATTGTCCCAGTTTGACCATATATAAATGTATTAGCAATAGTATTGCTCCCTTTGCATTGCTCCCTTTGACTCGATTTATTTGATACATATTTACACTGTATCACATAGCACTTAAGTTTAAAAGTTTATGTACATTACTTATGTAATTGTCTTTCTGGCTAAAATGTCTATAATTTAAGAATGCATCTTGTAACTAAGTAAATACGATGTGCAATGTTTTCTATGTATCTTTCTGGTAACTAACGGGTTAATTGTTTGATTTCACACACTTAAAATGAAGGTTCATGATTGGTTTTTATGTGACCTATCATTGAACAGATGTCCCTTTAAATGTTTCACACGCTTGCATTACTCCAGCTACGACTACGGCATCAGGCCGAAACATGTTAGCCTATGCTTTCGTGTGAATATTCTTTTTATGTGTTTTGGTACTCTCCTTATGCTTTTACCACAAGTGGAATTGAATAAAGACTTTTTGTGCTTTTAAATACCTCGCCTGGGATCAAAGTTCTCTTTCGCTGTCTATATATATATATATATATATATATATATATATATATATATATATAGTTTATTTTGTGTATGTGTGGACATTTTTAAATAGAAATGTAATCTATAGGAATTTTCACTAGTCCTGAATAAGTAAGAGAGTACAGATGGTAAAATTAATCTTTTGTCTGTCTTTTAAATGATGAATGGAATAATATCTTTTTCATTAGAACAGTAACTTTTTTTTAGATCTCACTGGTAAACTATAGTAATATGTTCCTATGTTTATATTTGTATATATATATATATATATATATACATATATATATATATATATATATATATATATATATATATATATATATATATATATATACACAAAACATGGGGTGGGGTCAGCACTCTCAGGCCGGACCGGGTACACATCCCATGACCCTGCAACATGCACAGCCCTGGGTGCAAACCAGCACTCTCAGGAAGCTGTACTGTCACCAGAGCCACAGGCAGTTAACCCCGGTCAGGCCTGGGTGCAAGGCCCAAACAAGGAAAATTACAAAAAATAATATTTTTTAATATAAACACACAGAAAAAGTCCAGCACTCACTCACAAGCTCTCAACTAAGATAAAAAGCAGCAATGGAAGAATCAGTTACCGCATCTGGCCAAATGGGAAAAGCCCAGGTACCTCGTCAAGGTTTCTTCCAATAAACCTGGGTCCCTAAACAGCCACACAATGCAGGCTCACAATCAAACAACTGTGAAAAAAAGCAACTGTGAAAAAATGGAGGGTGCACAGGCTTATGTAATTTCGCAAACATATACAAAACATGGGGTGGGGTCAGCACTCTCAGGCCGGACTGGGTACACATCCCATGACCCTGCAACATGCACAGCCCTGGGTGCAAACCAGCACTCTCAGGAAGCTGTACTGTCACCAGAGCCACAGGCAGTTAACCCCAGTCAGGCCTGGGTGCAAGGCCCAGACAAGGAAAATTACAAAAAATAATATTTTTTAATATAAACACTCAGAAAAAGTCCAGCACTCACTCACAAGCTCTCAACTAAGATAAAAAGCAGCAATGGAAGAATCAGTTACCGCATCTGGCCAAATGGGAAAAGCCCAGGTACCTCGTCAAGGTTTCTTCCAATAAACCTGGGTCCCTAAACAGCCACACAATGCAGGCTCACAATCAAACAACTGTGAAAAAAAGCAACTGTGAAAAAATGGAGGGTGCACAGGCTTATGTAATTTCCCAAACATATACAAAACATGGGGTGGGGTCAGCACTCTCAGGCCGGACCGGGTACACATCCCATGACCCTGCAACATGCACAGCCCTGGGTGCAAACCAGCACTCTCAGGAAGCTGTACTGTCACCAGAGCCACAGGCAGTTAACCCCAGTCAGGCCTGGGTGCAAGGCCCAAACAAGGAAAATTACAAAAAATAATATTTATATATATATATAAGTGTATAGGACTGACGTTTCTCTGGAGCAAGGGATTGTGGTAGAGATATGCAAATTAATTTAACAATGCATCATCTTATTCCCTCCTTTATTCAATAAAATAATTATGCCAGTCCAGTACTACTCTACTTTACTATGTACGTTTAATACACAGGAAAAGGTATAGCAAGAGAAAGCACATTATAAATTTCTTCTGGGCTGGCTCCAGTGGAAATTGACCAGTAGTAATTCTAATTATAATGTAGATTAGTAATTCAACTGCAACATTCAGTGATATAATTAGATAAAACTATGGAAATTATTATATTGGTAAATTGTAAAAGCAAAATAAGATTTTTCACATTGATAGTCATTTTCCTTTTTGAAGTAAAACAAATTGATATATTGATATGTGAAGATGTAAAAAAATATTTTCCCAATATAGGTAAATATTGTTTAACCCATTCCTACCTATGCTAATCGGATAATTTATTATTTTTTGATTTCTTCACATTCTTATTTAAACACATTAGAGTCTTTCATAAAAATTACATATTTGTAAATTAATTTATATAGGGCTAGATTACAAGTGGAGTATTAAGTAGAAGGATAAAAGAGGGCGACTCCTAGTGCAGATCAGTGAGTACAATAATCATCCACTGGTAGATACCAATAAAATGGATACTCACATATCATAAAGCACTCTGTAGTGCAAATGTAGCAAGCTGGGTATATTATAGTTGTCCAGCGCACATTAATACCAAGGCTTGTTCCAGGATCCTTAAGGATGGTGAATGATGAACAGGAGACTCCAGTAGTAAAAGATTACATTATAATCCAAGAATAAAAAACAGTTTCACAGATAAAATATAAAACAATGTCATCAGTAAAACACGCTACGCGTTTCTCAGCGCTAACCATGCTGTTTCCTCAGGCAGGTAGTGGAGTATTAAGTTAGTGCGTGTCACAATAAGGAATATCTCAATAGCACCAACTTGCGCAAATGTTACAAGTTAAACGGGTGCACTCAAGCACAAACAGAATTAGTGCAACTGAAAAGCATGGGGCCGATTTATCATCGGTCTGTTCGACATGATCCTCTCAGCGAATCATGTCCGACAGACATCTATGAATGATGACAGCATACACTGTCGGCATTTATCATTGCACAAGCAGTTCTTGTGAACTGCTTGTGCAATGCTGCCCCCTGCAGATCTGCGGCCAATCGGCCGCTAGCAGGGGGTATCAATCAATCGTATAGGATCGGGTGGATTGCAGACCGGAGCCTGAGGCAGCGCACCAGTTATGGAGCAGCACGGAAACAGGGGCATCAGGGGACATTTGGCCCTTGATAAATCAACCCCTAGTGTAAAGAGTAAGGGGTAAAAAAAATGTGCACCAAACACAACATAAATACCATAAATACACTAAAATAAAGTTTTACACTCATACACTTTCTGATAAAGATTATTTGTATAAATAATAATAACATTTTTTTATAAGGGTTAAAAGTAATATGGTATGTGACAATGTATTTGACTGGAAAGGGCTATACTGTTTGTGTGTGTATGTGTGTGTGTCTAAAAACTTTTTAAATAATTTTAATATTTACTATGTTTAACTTGTTTTTTACTGTAAATATTTTACAATTCAATGCTCTTCATTTAGAAGAAAATTTTATTTTTATATTTCAAATATTTTTATATATATATAATTATTATTACTATAATTTATTTGTATAGGGCCACAAAATTCCATAGTGCTAGGTACAATGATAGGGGTATACAATGACAAGGATTTGTGATAAAATACAAAACATAACAAAACTAAACAAATCTAGTACAGGAGGAAGAGGGCCCTGCTCCATAGAGCCCACAGTCTATAAGTTTAGGGTGTAGAGACATAAGGTTTGGATAGCTTGTCACATCGGTTGTAGTTGCAGCAGTAAGTCAGGCAGCACGTACATGTGCTTCTGATGAAGCGCATGTACGCATGTGCGAAACCCGTCAGATACGGGGCTCACCTTGTTGTACATGAAGGCCTGTATCCAATAAACTTATGGATATACTTTGGGACTCAGTGTTTTTCTTTCCTCTCCTTAAGTTCATGTATTAGTTTGGCTAGGATGAGCGATGGAGGAGAAATGGTAAGACTCTCTGAATAGGTGGGTTTTCAAGGATAATCTGAAGCTATACAAGGTAGGAGACAGTCCTATGGAGCAATTTAGAGAGTTCCAGAGGACAGGAGCAGCATGTGAGAAGTATTCGAGACAGGAATGGGATGTAGAAATAACAGGAGTGGAGAGATGTAAGTCAGAGGTTGATCAAAGAGGACGGGATGGGGAATATTTCATGATGGAAGCGGAAATATAGTTGTGAGTTAGACTGTTGAGTGCTTTGTTAAGTTAAGGTTAATACTTTAAATTGTATTCTGGAGTGTATGGCGAGCCAGTGTAGAGATTGGCAGAATGGAGCAGCTGATGTAGATCGTTGACTTAGGTGGATGAATCTAGCAGAAGCATTGATAATAGATTGGAGGGAGGAGAGGCAGTGTTTTGGAAGGGCATTTAGAAGTAGATTGCAATAATCAATGCATGATAACATGAGGGAATAAATTACTATTCTGAAAACAAATTCTGGAAAAGTTGCATAGGTTTGAACGGTAGAAGATATCCAAGAGGAAATTGCAGAGAGGCAGTTGGAAATCTGGTTGAGTAAAGAGGAACAGATATAAGGAGAGGAAAGATAGATTTGGGTATCATCAGAATATAAATGGTACTGGAATCCAAAGGAGGCTATACATTTTCCAAAGGAGGGATGTATAGAGAGAGAAAGGCAAGGGACCGAAGACAGAGCCTTGCGGTACTCCAACTGATAGAGGCATAGGTTCAGAAGTTATGTTGTTAAAGGAAACTGAAAATGAGTGGTTTGAAAGATATGAGGCAAACCAGGAGAGGGCTGTGTCTCAGATGCCAAATTAATGTAGTATTTTTAGGAGGAGAGGATGGTCGACTGTGTCAAATGCAGTGGACAGGTCAAGAAGAATTAGTTATTAGTAGTGGCCTTTTGCTTTAGCTGATAACAGGTCATTTGTTACTTTATTAAGAGTGATTTCTGTTGAGTGTTTAGTGCGGAACCAGATTGTAGTGGATCAAGTAAGGAGTTAGTTGTGAGAAATTGAGTTAGCCGATTATAGACCAGTCGTTCAAATCATTTTAAAGCAAAGGGAAGTAAGGAGACCGGTCGATAGTTAGAAGGGGCAGAGGGGTTAAGTGAGGGCTTTTTTAGGATTGGTATGATTCAATCATGCTTGAATGTTTCAGGAAATGTGCCAGTGGTGAGAGATTGGTTAAAGAGATGAGTTAGGATAGGGCATAGTGAAGCAGAGAGAGAGGGAAGAAGTTGTGAAGGAATATGGTCAAGTGAGCAGGATGTGAGATGAGCCAAAGATAGGAGTACAGAGACTTCTTTCTCTGTTACAGAAGGAAGTAGCATAGAGCTTTGTTAATAGAAGGGTTGGGTAGGAGTGCTGGGTTTGAGGGGTGTGAGGTGCAGATATCTTTTCTAATGGTGTCAATTTTGTTTTTAAAGTGATCAGCAATAATTTGAGAAGTGAAGTTGGTAGTGGGCAGGGATGCAGGCTGATGTAGAAGGGAGTTAAAGGTTGAGAACTGCTTTCTGGGGTTGGATGCGTGAGATGACACAAGGTAGGAGAAATAGACTTGTTTGGCCAGGCTGAGCGCAGAGTTGTAGGACTTAAGGATGAATTTATAATACCGGAAGTCAGCACAGGGGCATGATTTCCTCCACTGCCGTTCAGCAGCCCGTGAACATCACTGAAGATATCTGGTCTGTATGGTGTGCCATGGTTGCCGTTGACTGATTGATGTACGGGGAACAGTGGAGGGTGCAGCTTTGTCAAGTGTTGATTTTAGTGACAAATTATACTGTAAAGCCACAAGGTTTGGTCAAGAGGGGGATGAAATGTCGGAGATCAGAGGATTCAGTTTAGTGGAAAAGTTTGTGAGATCCAAGTAATTTAAATTCCTGTAAGGTAGCAGTTTTTTGGGGGCTTGCAAAGATGTAGCAGGTAGAGTAAGAGAGAAAGTTAGTAGATGGTGGCCAGAGAGAGGAAAGGGGAAGTTAAAGATTTTGGAAATGGCACAGAGATTAGTGAAGACCAAGTTTATGGAGTTGCCTTCACAGGCCAAAATAGGTGGTAAGGAATAGAAGTTTATAGGCAGCAGGCATGTTAGGATTACCAACGGGTATGTTAAATTCCCCTAATATGAGAGAAGAGACATAAGAAGAGAGAAAATGTGGAAGCCAGGCTTCAAAGTTGTCCAGAAAAGAAGAGGCGGATAGCATAAACATCAAAAGATGAAAAGGAAAGAGAGGGGGTGAAAGAATGCAGTAAAAGGTACTATGTGGAGACAGGAGAATTCCTACTCCCCCTCCTTGTTTGTCTCCTGGCCTGGGAGTGCGACTGAAGTGCAGGCCACCAAAGGACAGAGAGGCTACAGCAGTTGTAGCACTGCGGAATCTGTTCTGAAGTGCTGCGGAATCTGTTGGTACTTTACAAATAACCGATGATAATAATAATAATATCTGTATATTTTACAAAACATTTTCTTCTATGTGAAGAACATTGGAATGTAAAAAATGTATAACTACCTTTTGGGGGGTTTTCAGAGCACTCTATTGAAGTCTACAGAGGGAAGAAGTTAATGCAGTCTTGTAATCCAAAGTCCTGAAGTTAGCGACATTCGGTTTTCGCTTGCACGCAAGCAGCTTACTTTCAACTTGTAATATGCGCACTAACCGCTCATGTTAAAAGTTTACTTTGAGCGGTGTTTGAGCGTGAGTGAAATCTTTTTTAGTGCACCACTTGTAATCTGGCTCATAATCTGTAAAATACTATTGATACACATATATTAGTTAAGTAAAGCTAAATGTTAGCACTTAAGAAAACTAATACACCAAAAAAGAAGTCTTTTTACATTATTATATATACTGTATATATAAAAACTACTACAAATTATTTTAGAAGGCCTGCATTTTGCTCAGTATAGTTATGCTTCCTGATTTCAGATAAAATTCTGTTATATTTGATTAGTGTACTTTGGCCAAGGTTTAGAATTGACAATGTCAAAAAGATTAAGTAGCTATGCATAGTGAGTAAAAATGGTATACGTCTGCTGAAATATTCTGCTATGTAAGGAACCGGAGTGTGAAAAATTAATGTTTCCTTGTTGGGTTAGTGCACATGAGAATATGTGATAGGGTTTGCAGACAACTTGGGTATTCATTTTTTCCCCACTTGTTTTGCTCCTTTGACTTCTATGGGGGCATACGTTAACACAAATATTCTAACTAATTTTGCGCTTGTCGGTTTATTTTAAACTCATAATACGAACACAACCTGACAAGCACAATAGGATTACTTCTAGTGCAGTTAATGCTTAAACTGGAGCATTACATAGAGCAGCCTCCACCCGCAATCTGTCCCTCAATGTTTACACCAGCCTCAGATATAATATGTTTTACCAATGTAGCAATAGAAAAACGGAGGAACAAAAGAAGAGCTATTGAGTAGCAGAAGACAGATGTCTGGAAGAAAAAGTTCTGGATTCAAGAGAAATGAAATCCAAAATTTTTATTTCATGATTCAGATACAGAATAACATTTAAAACAACATTCCAATTTACTTCTATTATTTAATTTGCTTCATTCTTTATATATCCTTTGTTGAAGAAATAGCAATACATATGGCTGATCCAATTAAACAAGGCATAAAAAAAACAAAGGGAAATATAAAGATAATCAATACAAAAATAAAACTATGTAATAGCGCACAAAGAGATCCCAATTATTATAACTGGAGTCGGTATTACCTTGATAATCTTTAGTACACGGCACCATGGAGAGTAGGTAGTGATCAGAAGAGAAGATATTGCCAAAGTCCAGTCAGTTAACCATGCCAAAACAAAGTACATGAATCCAAATGGTAGGCGCATTGTGGCAATGAAGATGACCCCTCAAATATAAAAAAAACTAATTTATTATTCAAATTAATAAAAGCATAACAGCCAAACAGCTGATGTCAGCACACTTAAAACAAACACACAAGTTGTGCGGTCAAGAAAAAATGCGGACGCTTTTCATGCACATGCACACTCGGTCACTGCATGATTGCAGTCATGACCAGCTTTATAGCAATTTCTTAAAGGTAAATTACCTATTTTACAAAATAGTGTTACTATATTCAATACATTTACACTATGCAATAAACAGGTTGTAAAGATACTTAATATTGATACATTATAATTTGTCGGAAGAAAAAAATTACATATATGTGTTACTATGTGTTTAATTAAACGGCTCATTCTGTATCATTCTATATCCGATATATATATATTCAGAATCACTCTCCAAGTGTAATAGCAATTTATATATTTACTTAGCTGATATGTCTTTAATGAAAGTTACGATGCAATATTACTCAAAAACTATTTTCTAATTCATCAGATAAATAATTCCGCTTAACTAAATGTTCTAAATATCTATAATGTAGATGTTACTAATTAAGTATACATTTTATACATGATCAGGATAAATATTGAACATTCATTTGTTCGTTTAGATCTGCTAGTGATTTAGGCATTTAAAATCACAGCAATATATAGATATTAAGTACCCAGAAAAAATCAATAATATATGAAAAAAAAAATTCTTATTCCCCTATTGATTCAGTGATTTGTTCCTAACAGTGATTACAAGTCATACCAAGTTGAAGACTAAGACCTAATTCGTCAAAAAAATAGAGATATTCAGCTTAATTTGATACACTGTGTACCTATGCATTTATGCATTTAAGCATACACATATATATTAGAGCATGTGCAAAGAATCTTTCATAGACAGTTCTCAGATAAATAGATCTAAATCTTTCCTCATTTTGAGTCCCTGAGGACTACTAGTTTTGAGGGAGATAATCCAAAAGACTTCTCTTTGTTCAATTTGTCCTCCGTATTTCCACCACATTTCCACATAGAAATGTGATCAATTCCCTGTATTTTTACCATGGTTGCCTCTGAATTATGAAAAGAGGAGGTGGTGGTGTAGGAGCTACCTATGAGGTCTTAGCTAAAATCCCTATATTGTCTTTATAATCTCAAAATATAGACTGATATGAATATATAGAAAACAAAGGGGGTGGGACAAGCGCTCCAATATAGAGCCGACCAGAAAATGGTTGCAAAAATAAAATTAGTAATATACTATAAAAGGATTTTAGGATACCCAAGATAGGTGTTTACACATTTTTATGGGTTTTTTTAAGAACATTTTATGGCTGGTGGTCATTGGGGAGCGAACCTTGTGCTCTATAAAAGGTATATTGATGATATCTTCCTGATCTGGAGAGGCGATCAAGAAATTTTGGAGTTGTTTCTTGAGGATATGAATTCCAATACCTTAGGCCTTGGTTTCACACACGAACACAGTACTAAAATATTAAATTTTTTAAATATTGAAGAAGTAGAGATTGTTAATAATCTAATAAAAACTAAAACATACTTCAAGCCCATTGACTCCAACAACTTCATTCATTATAATAGCTGCCACCTCAATAGGTGGAAGGATAACATCCCTAAGAGCCAATTCCTTAGAGTAAGAAAAAATTGTACAGACATAGAATCCTATGATACACAATCAACTATACTACTAAATAGGTTTATAGATAAAGGATACAATCAGGGAAAAATTAAAGACACTATAACATCAGTTAGGAAAATAGACAGATCTAGCCTGCTCCATAAAAAGAAAGCAAATAAAATAAAAAACAAAGTTCCTTCTGAGGCAAGTTCATTAAATTCCATAAATCCTATGTTTGTACCTTTTATCACTGAATATAATTCACTCCATAGAGAAATTGGAACTATTCTTAATAAACATTGGCATTATATTCAAAAAGATCCAATATTAGGAGACCAAGTGAAGAAACATCCAGGTCTCATATTTAAAAAGGCAAAAAACCTTAAAAGCTATTTGTCACCAAGTGAATTCAAAAATCCCACAGGCAAATTAGTAGACAGAGATTTAAAAAGAGAAAAACTATCTGTTTTTTTCCCATGCCACACATGTAAATCATGTAAATCGAGCAGCAAAATCAAGAAAATAGTTTCTACTAATGCACAGTTCACTTTTTCAATCAGAGATATCATCAAATGCAATGATTCCAATGTTATATACTGTATCAAATGCTCATGTAATTTATTTTACATTGGACAAACAAGTCGTTTACTAAGAGACAGAATTAGAGAACACATTTGGAACATTGAACACAATACCACTAAAACAATACTTTATCAGCACGTTACGGAGATCCATCAAGGAGATATAGGCTGTTTCCAATTTTGGGGAATTTTAAAGATTCAACCCAATACTAGGGGGGTAACATTGAAAAAAATACTTCTAAAAAAGAAAAGGAAACTGAACTGATTTTAAACTTCAAAACATTACATCCATATGGACTTAATAGTTCTATTGATCTAAATACACTTATCTAAATTAATTTAAAAAATCTTTTTTATTATTTTTTATTTTAATAATCACTAGAAACAATTTTTTGTAAAATAAACACTTACACTTTATCACATATACAGAGTTTATTCAAAATAATAAAACCTCTATGCTTCTATCATTGTCTAAGATTAATAAAAACACTTTTTCTCCTATAGCTGTATATAATAGCTTTGAACTAGTACACTCTTAAACACTTTGTTCACAATACACTATGTAACCACTGAGTAAAAGGTATTTATACTCTTTTTTTCTAAATTAGATTCTACCTCAATATTATATATTAGTATAGAGATAGAATTTTTAGAGCACAAATCCAAGAAACAACCCCACTCTATATCTTAACTAAGGCCTAGATTTGGAGTTTGGCGTTAGCTGTGAAAACCAGCGTTAGAGGCTCCTAACGCTGGTTTTGGCCGCCCGCTGGTATTTGGAGTCAGTGATTAAAGGGTCTAACGCTCACTTTTCAGCCGCAATTTTTCCATACCGCAGATCCCCTTACGTCAATTGTGTATCCTATCTTTTCAATGGGATCTTCCTAACGCCGGTATTTAGAGTCGTTTCTGAAGTGAGCGTTAGAGCTCTAACGACAAATCTCCAGCCGCAGGAAAATAGCAGTAGTTAAGAGCTTTCTGGGCTAACGCCGGTTCATAAAGCTCTTAACTACTGTACCCTAAAGTACACTAACACCCATAAACTACCTATGTACCCCTAAACCGAGCTCCCCCCACATCGCCGCCACTCGATTAAATTTTTTTAACCCCTAATCTGCCGACCGCCACCTACGTTATACTTATGTACCCCTAATCTGCTGCCCCTAACCCCGCCGACCCCTGTATTACATTTATTAACCCCTAACCTGCCCCCCACAACGTCGCCGCCAGCTACTTAAAATAATTAACCCCTAATCTTCCGACCGCAAAGCGCCGCCACCTACGTTATCCCTATGTACCCCTAATCTGCTGCCCCTAACACCGCCGACCCCTATATTATATTTATTAACCCCTAATCTGCCCCCTTCAACGTCGCCGACACCTGCCTACACTTATTAACCCCTAATCTGCCGAGCGGACCTGAGCGCTACTATAATAAATGTATTAACCCCTAATCCGCCTCACTAACCCTATAATAAATAGTATTAACCCCTAATCTGCCCTCCCTAACATCGTCGACACCTAACTTCAATTATTAACCCCTAATCTGACGACCGGAGCTCACCGCTACTATAATAAATGGATTAACCCCTAAAGCTAAGTCTAACCCTAACTCTAACACCCCCCTAAGTTAAATATAATTTAAATCTAACGAAATAAATTAACTCTTATTAAATAAATTATTCCTATTTAAAGCTAAATACTTACCTGTAAAATACATCCTAATATAGCTACAATATAAATTATAATTATATTATAGCTATTTTAGGATTAATATTTATTTTACAGGCAACTTGGTAATTATTTTAACCAGGTACAATAGCTATTTAATAGTTACCTAGTTAAAATAATAACAAATTTACCTGTAAAATAAATCCTAACCTAAGATATAATTAAACCTAACACTACCCTATCAATAAATTAATTAAATAAACTACCTACAATTACCTACAATTAACCTAACACTACACTATCAATAAATTAATTAAACACAATTCCTACAAATAAATACAATTAAATAAACTAGCTAAAGTACAAGAAATAAAAAAGAACTAAGTTACAAAAAATAAAAAAATATTTACAAACATAAGAAAAATATTACAACAATTTTAAACTAATTACACCTACTCTAAGCCCCCTAATAAAATAACAAAGCCCCCCAAAATAAAAAAATCCCTACCCTATTCTAAATTAAAAAAGGTAAAAGCTCTTTTACCTTACCAGCCCTGAACAGGGCCCTTTGCGGGGCATGCCCCAAGAATTTCAGCTCTTTTGCCTGTAAAAAAAAACATACAATACCCCCCCCCCAACACTACAACCCACCACCCACATACCCCTAATCTAACCCAAACCCCCCTTAAATAAACCTAACACTAAGCCCCTGAAGATCTTCCTACCTTGTCTTCACCATCCAGGTTCACCGATCCGTCCTGAAGAGCTCCTCCGATGTCCTGATCCAAGCCCAAGCGGGGGGCTGAAGAGGTCCATGATCCGGTCAAAGTCTTCATCCAAGCGGGGCAGAAGAGGATCTTCCATCCGATTGAAGTCTTCATCCAAGCAGCATCCATCCAGGAGCGAAGCGGCAGGATCCTGAAGACCTCCAGCGCGGAACATCCATCCGGCCCGACGACTGAACGACGAATGACTGTTCCTTTAAGGGACGTCATCCAAGATGGCGTCCCTCGAATTCCGATTGGCTGATAGGATTCTATCAGCCAATCGGAATTAAGGTAGGAATTTTCTGATTGGCTGATGGAATCAGCCAATCAGAATCAAGTTCAATCCGATTGGCTGATCCGATCAGCCAATCAGATTGAGCTCGCATTCTATTGGCTGATCGGAACAGCCAATAGAATGCGAGCTCAATCTGATTGGCTGATTGGATCAGCCAATCGGATTGAACTTGATTCTGATTGGCTGATTCCATCAGCCAATCAGAAAATTCCTACCTTAATTCCGATTGGCTGATAGAATCCTATCAGCCAATCGGAATTCGAGGGACGCCATCTTGGATGACGTCCCTTAAAGGAACAGTCATTCGTCGTTCAGTCGTCGGGCCTGGATGGATGTTCCGCGCTGGAGGTCTTCAGGATCCTGCCGCTTCGCTCCGGATGGATGCTGCTTGGATGAAGACTTCAATCGGATGGAAGATCCTCTTCTGCCCCGCTTGGATGAAGACTTTGACCGGATCATGGACCTCTTCAGCCCCCTGCTTGGGCTTGGATCAGGACATCGGAGGAGCTCTTCAGGACGGATCGGTGAACCTGGATGGTGAAGACAAGGTAGGAAGATCTTCAGGGGCTTAGTGTTAGGTTTATTTAAGGGGGGTTTGGGTTAGATTAGGGGTATGTGGGTGGTGGGTTGTAATGTTGGGGGGGGGGCATTGTATGTTTTTTTTTTACAGGCAAAAGAGCTGAAATTCTTGGGGCATGCCCCGCAAAGGGCCCTGTTCAGGGCTGGTAAGGTAAAAGAGCTTTTACCTTTTTTAATTTAGAATAGGGTAGGGAATTTTTTATTTTGGGGGGCTTTGTTATTTTATTAGGGGGCTTAGAGTAGGTGTAATTAGTTTAAAATTGTTGTAATATATTTCTTATGTTTGTAAATATTTTTTTTATTTTTTGTAAATTAGTTCTTTTTTATTTTTTGTACTTTAGCTAGTTTATTTAATTGTATTTATTTGTAGGAATTGTGTTTAATTAATTTATTGATAGTGTAGTGTTAGGTTAATTGTAGGTAATTGTAGGTAGTTTATTTAATTAATTTATTGATAGGGTAGTGTTAGGTTTAATTATATCTTAGGTTAGGATTTATTTTACAGGTAAATTTGTTATTATTTTAACTAGGTAACTATTAAATAGCTATTGTACCTGGTTAAAATAATTACCAAGTTGCCTGTAAAATAAATATTAATCCTAAAATAGCTATAATATAATTATAATTTATATTGTAGCTATATTAGGATGTATTTTACAGGTAAGTATTTAGCTTTAAATAGGAATAATTAATTTAATAAGAGTTAATTTATTTCGTTAGATGTAAATTATATTTAAGTTAGGGGGGTGTTAGTGTTAGGGTTAGACTTAGCTTTAGGGGTTAATCCATTTATTATAGTAGCGGTGAGCTCCGGTCGTCAGATTAGGGGTTAATAATTGAAGTTAGGTGTCGGCGATGTTAGGGAGGGCAGATTAGGGGTTAATACTATTTATGATAGGGTTAGTGAGGCGGATTAGGGGTTAATAACTTTATTATAGTAGCGCTCAGGTCCGCTCGGCAGATTAGGGGTTAATAAGTGTAGGCAGGTGTCGGCGACGTTGTGGGGGGCAGATTAGGGGTTAATAAATATAATATAGGGGTCGGCGGTGTTAGGGGCAGCAGATTAGGGGTACATAGGGATAACGTAGGTGGCGGCGCTTTACGGTCGGAAGATTAGGGGTTAATTATTGTAGGTAGGTGGAGGCGACGTTGGGGGTGGCAGATTAGGGGTTTATAAATATAATATAGGGGTCGGCGGTGTTAGGGGCAGCAGATTAGGGGTACATAGGGATAACGTAGGTTGCGGCGGTTTACGGAGCGGCAGATTAGGGGTTAAAAAAAATATGCAGGGGTCAGCGATAGCGGGAGCGGGAGCGGCAGATTAGGGGTTAATAAGTGTAAGGTTAGGGGTGTTTAGACTCGGGGTACATGTTAGAGTGTTAGGTGCAGACGTAGGAAGTGTTTCCCCATAGGAAACAATGGGGCTGCGTTAGGAGCTGAATGCTGCTTTTTTGCAGGTGTTAGGTTTTTTTTCAGCTCAAACAGCCCCATTGTTTCCTATGGGAGAATCGTGCACGAGCACGTTTTTGAGGCTGGCCGCGTCCGTAAGCAACTCTGATATCGAGAGTTGCATTTGCGGTAAAAATGCTCTACGCTCCTTTTTTGGAGCCTAACGCAGCATTTGTTTGAACTCTCGATACCAGAGTTAAATTTATGGTGCGGCCAGAAAAAAGCCCGCGGAGCGTTAACAGCCCTTCTACCGCAAAACTCCAAATCTAGGCCTATGTTTGTTTATACCACTAATACATTTTTTCCCTCATAAATAAAATATCGCTAAATATCTGCCCACAATCCGTAAGTTATCCTAAGATAGGTGAGACACTAACTATATAAAACAAAACATTTTTTTTTTTTTTTTAGAAGTTATTAATATACTGTATTATTTTGAGTTTGATTATACTCACCCAATAACATAACATACTAATACATATGCCCATGTTCTATTTTATGCAATTATTCAATATACTTTTGTCCTATTAGTATTTTCACAAATATCTTAAAAAATACCAAAGTTTCTTTCTGAAATATTTTAAAAATACCAAAGTTTTTTTGTCATTAAGATTGATACACTTTATACAGACATAGATATATATATATATATATATATATATATATATATATTCCTTGGAACATAATTACACAAATACTACACACAAACAGTTAATAAGACAGAAATAATACATGCCCACTACATTGCATAGGCTGATGACAATTACCAACTAATTTTGCATGAAGTCAATCCCCTATAAAAGGTTGCATGTCACTTGTAGTAAGCACATTGATAAAGGCAGTTAAGTCTGCCGAAACGCGTAGAATTTGCTTACTATCGGTGGGCCCCACTTACTTTCACATTCACTGTCACATATACAGGTTAATCTCTATCTCTACAACATTTACAGAGTTTAGACATATGAATAATTCCTGTGTTAATGTGCTCTATCTATGACGATTCTGAGTCAGACGTTTCAGGTTCATCGTTTGTTTTAAATCCCCTTGAACAAACCATATGAATAATTCCTCATCAATCTTTCATTAACAGAATTTGTCAAAATACCACTGTTGTTTATTTACTCCAAGGGCTCCATGTACTAAATGGCGGGCGGACAGCTTCTCAACTCACAAAGCTGTCTGCCCGCCTTCGCTACACACGGGCAGCAGATCTGTTGATCCGCTTGCCCGTATGTATCATTACACACTCATCGGAGTGTGTAATGCCCGCCCCTTCAATCGCGCGACCAATCACACGACTGAAGGGGCTGTCAATCACCGAGAGCGAGCGTGCTCTCTGTGATTTTGCCTCGCCACCTAAGAGGTGGCTTAGGGTGTAGGAAGCAGCGGTCTAATGACCGCTGCTTCTTACATTGCAGGAAGCAGGCTCGCATATGCGAACCTGCCCCGCAAAGACTCCGGAGCAGCTTTCGCTGCTTTGTACATGGAGCCCCAAAACTTCAAACAAAATTTCAAAATTTCAAACAGAACGAAACGGCATAAAGAACTAAAACTGAAGATTCACCATCTGTAGCTCTAATACAAGAGGCTTTCTTGCTACAAAGACGGATACAGAGACGGATACAAAGAATCGTTTGGTAACTAGTGGATTACGTAACCAAGTCAGATGACCTGACATCACTACTTACGGAACATTTGGCAGTAGCTGCTCCTTCACGGATAGTGGACTTGGTTTGTTTCTCTGCTCTTCTGTCTTCGAATCTATCAACATCCAAGTCTGTGCACAGCAGAACTACATGTAGCTCACGAACTTATGCAGTATAAGTATTGTCTTATTTTTTTCTGCCTCGTATTTATAGCTAGATTTTATATATACAACCCGTTCCTTGTTCTTATGTACGCTTGCATGCTCTCTTTTTAGAAGCATTAATATTCTGATTATTGGGGTTGATGTCATACAGATAGTTAATATTTTATTGCCTAATCAACCTTATTTGCCAATGTTATATTTTTACTTTTAACGCTGACTATTTTAGATATAGATTATATTTTTATGTATATTGGTCAGAGGCCGGCATCATTTATTAGTATTTTATTTCTAATATATAATTTTTAATTTATATTTTGCAATCTATTAAATGTGTAAACACCTATCTTGGGTATCCTAAAATCCTTTTATAGTATATTACTATTTTTTATTTTTACAACCATTTTCTGGTTGGCTCTATATTGGAGCGCTTGTCCCACCCCCTTTGTTTTCTATGCTTCTGAATTATGTAATGTTTTGAAATGTCTAGATACTGGAGTATCTAGACAATACTTGCCCCTGTTAGATACTGGAGTATCTGCAGCTTCATCTTCAATTGATCTTAAATGTTCTAAAAATCTATCTTAAATGGGACATTTGTTTTTTCCTACATATTGAATTTTGCATAGGAGACATGTTAACAGATATACTACATGTGTAGATGAACAATTTATGTAGTAATTAATTTCATGTTCACGTTGAATAATATTGGAGCTAAATTTATTGCCTTCTATTACATAATTACATGTTTTATAGATGTTTTTTCTACATCTGAAAAAAACTTTTCTTCCCTTTAGCCAGCATTTATTGGTCTTTTTTTTTTTTTTTAGGTTTTTGTTTAGATTTTGTTTAGATTAGGGCACCAAGTTTTTGTTTTTATATCTTAAGAGATCCTCTCTTGTAGCACTTTTTATGCTGTCCCTTGCTTTAGTTAATGTTTTTCATCATAACCTCTTTGTTTCAATCTAGTTGTTATTATTTCACATGGTTTTAAATAGTCATCATTGTTTAAACAGTTTCTCTTGGCTCTTATATATTCTCCCTTTGGGAAACCTCTTAAAACGTGTCTGGGATGGCATGAATTGAATTGTAATATAGTATTCCCAGCTGTGGGTTTTCTATATAAAGTGGTATCAATGGATTCATTCTCCAAATTAGCATACAAAGTTAGATCTAAAAAATGTATGGACTTAGAATTATGTTCTTCTACAAATTTCAAGCCACATGTGTTATTATTTAATTAACTGCAAAAACAGTCAGCTTCTTTAGAATCACCCTCAAAAACAAACAGCAGTTCGTCAATATACAGTATCTAAAAAAATTATGTATTTTACCTCTGAAAGGATTCCATTCTCCAAAGATGTGGAACAGCTCCGACCAACCCATAAAAAGGTTGGCATAGGAGGGGGCATATTTTGCCCCCATAGCTGTTCCACGCCTCTGGAGAAAGAACTCATTCCCAACCATAACAAATTATGCGTAAGAAGATATTCTGTTGCTCTAAGCAAAAAACATTTTGGTGGCAGGTTCTTATTCACTGTATGTGTCAAAAAAGGACTTGAGTGCAGTTATACCCTTTTCATTTTCAATATACGTGTATAATGAAGCTACATCTACCACCAAAAATCTGTAATTTGTTTTCCACTTGATCTTATTTAGTTTGCTAAGTAATGCTGTGGTATTCTGTATGTAGCTTAGTAGACCTTTCACCAAAGGTTTTAAAAATGTATTGACTAAATCAGACAGTGGTTCATTAAGGGAATTAATCACTGCAATTATTGGTCACCCTGATGGGCAAACAGGGACTTTATGTAACTTAGGGAAATAATAAAAAAACTGTAGTTACTGAATGTTGGGTATAAGAGCCTCTTTTGTAGATAAGCTAATTATGTTTTCATGTTTAGCCATTACGATTATGCCTACCATTTAGTTTTTATATTGTTTGGTAGGATTTACAGTACACTTCTTTGTCATTTAACTGTCTTTTTGCTTCACTGATATAGTCTGTAGTGTTTAAAATGACTACATTTCCACCATTGTCAGATGGTCTAATCAAGATGTTTTCATTATCATTTAATGTTTTTAGTGCCAATCTCTCTTTATGTGATAAATTATATATATATATATATATATATATATATATATATATATATATATATATATTTTTTTTTTTTTTTAATTATTCTCATTTAAATTTCTCAGTTTGTCCTCTACTGTTTTTTGGAAAATGTCTAGCACTTTTGGTCTAGTGTGTACTGGATAGAATGTACTTTTACTTTTTAAATGATTATGTTTCCCTTCCTTTTCCTTAATCATGTCTACATTTTCATCATTACTTTCTCCTGCTAATTCATGCAAATCCTTTAGAGCACATAAGTCAGGGAAAGAAAAAAACATTATCAGAACCTTGATAGACATTCTCATTAATAGTTGATGTACTAGACTCACCCTGTGCCACCTGTCATACCAAAAAAATGTTTTTTGTAATGTCAACTTACGGACACATTTATTAACATCCAGGACAGTTTCAAAAAGGTTAAAATGAGCAGATGGCACAAAGTTAAGACCCTTAGACAACAATTTGATACAACAGGTGTACAGATGGATTCACAACAGGTGTACATATGGACACATGATGAACAGTCAAGAACAAGATCTAGATTTTTCAGAAGGAATCAGAAAAAATCTGGGAAAACTGAAAAATCAGTTACTTTCTTGGACACAGAGTATGAGATTTACTCTTCTGACAATGAAATTGTAATAGAGGACGATATACCATCAGTACTGCAGTTACCAACAGAAATAGAGGCATTAGAAACCTCAAATATAGAGTAAAAAAATTAGGATCCCCAGATATTCCCAGGAAGAAAAAAACACACAGAGGAGGGCTGGACAAAAGGAAAAAAACAGCATGCCCACGTAGAGATATTAGAACCAGCAACAGAAGAAAAATCTACAGAACAAATATGTGACAAGATCACAGGGACATAAAAAACTAAAATAAGTGTTGATCAGAATGTAATAAATCTGTCATGTGTAGATCTAGATGCCACTCAAATCAAATTGTTGTCTAAGGGTCATAACTTTGTGCCATCTGCTCATTTTAACCTTTTTGAAACTGTCCTGGACGTTAATAAATTTGTCCGTAAGTTGACATTACAAAAACATTTTTTTGATATGACTGAGCAGGTGGCACATGGTGAGTCTAGTACATCAACTATTAACGAGAATGTCTATCAAGGTTCTGATAATGTTTTTTCTTTCCCTGACTTAGGTGCTCTAAAGGATTTGCATGAATTAGCAGGAGAAAGTAATGATGAAAATTTAGACATGATTAAGGTAAAGGAAGTAAAACATAATCATTTAAAAAAGATAAGTACATTCTATCCAGTACACACTAGACCAAAAGTGCTAGACACAGTAGACAGTAAACAGTTGAGGACAAACTGAGAACTTTAAATGAGAATAATTTGAAAAAAACTAAAAATGATTCTAATGTATCACATAAAGAGAGATTGGCACTAAAAACATTACATGATAATGAAAACATCTTGAGTAGACCATCTGACAAAGGTGGAAATGTAGTCATTTTAAACACTACAGACTATATCAGTGAAGCAAAAAGACAGTTAAATGACAAAGAAGTGTACTGTAAATCCTACCAATAATTGCAGGAATGAATTCCCTTTAATGAATCACTGTCTGATTTAGTCGATATATTTTTACAACCTTTGGTGAAAGATCTACTAAGCTACATACAGGATACCACAGCATTACTACACAAAACTTAATAAGATCAAGTGAAAAACAAATGACAGTTTTTGGTGGTAGATGTAGCTTCATTATACACGTGTATTGAACATGAAATGGGTATAACTGCACTCAAGTTCTTTTTTGATACATACAGTGAATATGAACCTGCCACCAAAAATGTTTTTTGCTTAGAGCAACAGAATATCTTCTTACAAATATTTTTTTATGTTTTGGGAATGAGTTCTTTCTCCAGAGGCGTGGAACAGCTATGGGGGCAAAACTAGTAGTCCTCAGGGACTCAATATGAGGAGAGATTTAGATCTATTTATCTGTCTAAGAACGATTCTTTGCACATGCTCTAATATATATATATTTGTATGCTTAAATGCATAAATGCATAGGTACACAGTGTATCAAATGAAGCTGAATATCTCTATTTTTTGACAAATTAGGTCTTAGTCTTCAACTTGGTATGACTTGTAATCACTGTTAAGAACAAATCATTGAATCAATAGGGGAATAAGAGACTCTTTTTCATACATTAATGATTTTTTTTTGGGTACTTAATATCTATATATTGCTGTGCTTTTAAATGCCTAAATCACTAGCAGATCTAAACGAACAAATGAATGTTCAATATTTTTCATGATCATGTATAAAATCTATACTTAATTAGTAACATCTACATCATAGATATTTAGAACATTAAGTTAAGCAGAATTATTTATCTGATGAATTAGAAAATAGTTTTTGAGTAATATTGCATCATAACTTTGATTAAAGAAATATCAGCTAAGTAAATATATAAATTGTAATGTTTTTTCCCCGCCAAATAAGAATGTATCAATATTAAGTATCTTTACAACTTGTACATTGCATAGTGTAAATGTATCGAATATAGTAACACCATGTTTTAAAATAGGTAGTTTATCTTTAAGAAATTGCTATAAAGCTGTAAGCGGTCATAACTGCAATCATGCAGTGACCAAGAGCGCATGCGCACAAAACGCGTCTGCATTTATTCTTGACGGAAACAACTTGCTTGTTTGTTTTAAGTGTGCTGACATCAGCTGTTTGGCTGTTATGCTTTTATTCATTTGAATACTAAATTTGTGACTTTTTATATTTGAGGAGTCGTCTTCATTGCCACAGTGTGCCTACCATTTGGATTCATTAAATATAAAGATATATGGTATTCATTATTCTGGAGAGGTTCAAAAAAGTATATTTTACACTATCCAGTTGTGATCCAGTAATGTTCTTTTAAGTTGACACCGCATAAAAACTAACGCAGCGAAGGGGGTAAGTCCCGCAGCAATGGGCAGCATATTTAAATATATATGTATATGCTTATATATGTCTATATTAATGTGTTAATAAGTGTATACACACATATTAACACTTAAATATATATGTATATAAGTAAATACATATATATTTACAGGGAACATACACTTCCCATAGACAACAGTGTAAAGGCACTTTTCAGTGCCGTTCTTTTTCTAACTACCCACACCCACGAACTTTAGCCCCAAAAAACTGCTTCATGCAGTTACTTTATTACAAAATAAAGATGCTAATATTTTATTTTTTAATAAAAGAGCACCACACTTAAATTTGGGGGCAATAGGGGCACATTTAGGCCTAGATTTAGAGTTCGGCGGTAGCCGTCAAAACCAGCGTTAGAGGCTCCTAACGCTGGTTTTGGGCGCCCGCTGGTATTTGGAGTCAGTGATTAAAGGGTCTAACGCTCACTTTTCAGCCGCGACTTTTCCATACCGCAGATCCCCCTACGCCATTTGCGTAGCCTATCTTTTCAATGGGATCTTCCTAACGCCGGTATTTAGAGTCGTTTCTGCAGTGAGCGTTAGAGCTCTAACGACAAGATTCCAGCCGCCTGAAAATAGCAGGAGTTAAGAGCTTTCTGGCTAACGCCGGTTTATAAAGCTCTTAACTACTGTACCTTAAAGTACACTAACACCCATAAACTACCTATGTACCCCTAAACCGAGCTCCCCCCACATCGCCGCCACTCGATTAAAAATTTTAACCCCTAATCTGCCGACCGCCACCTACGTTATACTTATGTACCCCTAATCTGCTGCCCCTAACACCGCCGACCCCTATATTATATTTATTAACCCCTAATCTGCCCCCCTCAACGTCGCCGACACCTGCCTACACTTATTAACCCCTAATCTGCCGAGCGGACCGCACCGCTACTATAATAAAGTTATTAACCCCTAACCCGCCTCACTAACCCTATCATAAATAGTATTAACCCCTAATCTGCCCTCCCTAACATCGCCGACACCTACCTTCAATTATTAACCCCTAATCTTCCGATCGGAGCTCACCGCTATTCTAATAAATGTATTAACCCCTAAAGCTAAGTCTAACCCTAACACTAACACCCCCCTAACTTAAATATAATTTACATATAACGAAATAAATTAACTCTTATTAAATAAATTATTCCTATTTAAAGCTAAATACTTACCTGTAAAATAAACCCTAATATAGCTACAATATAAATTATAATTATATTTTAGCTATTTTAGGATTAATATTTATTTTACAGGCAACTTGGTATTTATTTTAACTAGGTACAATAGCTATTAAATAGTTAAGAACTATTTAATAGTTACCTAGTTAAAATAATTACAAAATTACCTGTAAAATAAATCCTAACCTAAGATATAATTAAACCTAACACTACCCTATCAATAAAATAATTAAATAAACTACCTACAATTACCTACAATTAACCTAACACTACACTATCAATAAATTAAATAAACACAATTGCTACAAATAAATACAATTAAATAAACTAGCTAAAGTACAAAAAATAAAAAAGAACTAAGTTACAGAAAATAAAAAAATATTTACAAACATAAGAAATATATTACAACAATTTTAAACTAATTACACCTACTCTAAGCCCCCTAATAAAATAACAAAGCCCCCCAAAATAAAAAATTCCCTACCCTATTCTAAATTAGAAAAGTTACAAGCTCTTTTACCTTACCAGCCCTGAACAGGGCCCTTTGCGGGGCATGCCCCAAGAAGTTCAGCTCTTTTGCCTGTAAAAGAAAACATACAATACCCCCCCCCCAACATTACAACCCACCACCCACATACCCCTAATCTAACCCAAACCCCCCTTAAATAAACCTAACACTAAGCCCCTGAAGATCTTCCTACCTTGTCTTCACCATACCAGGTTCACCGATCCGTCCTGGCTCCGATATCTTCATCCAACCCAAGCGGGGGCTAGACATCCACTGAAGAAGTCCAGAAGAGGGTCCAAAGTCTTCCTCCTATCCGGCAAGAAGAGGACATCCGGACCGGCAAACATCTTCTCCAAGCGGCATCTTCGATCTTCTTCCATCCGGTGCGGAGCGGGTCCATCTTGAAGCAGGCGACGCGGATCCATCCTCTTCTTCCGATGTCTCCCGACGAATGACGGTTCCTTTAAGGGACGTCATCCAAGATGGCGTCCCTCGAATTCCGATTGGCTGATAGGATTCTATCAGCCAATCGGAATTAAGGTAGGAATTTTCTGATTGGCTGATGGAATCAGCCAATCAGAATCAAGTTCAATCCGATTGGCTGATCCAATCAGCCAATCAGATTGAGCTCGCATTCTATTGGCTGATCGGAACATTGGGATTGCCCCAAGTTAAACAGTTCATTTACCTGAAAAAAATGACAAAGACCCACTAACATTACAAACCCCCAACCCACAAACCCACAAAATAAAAATAAAAAAAACTGTCTAAAAAAACCTAATCTACCCATTTCCCTGAAAATAGCATTTGTATGTACATTTCCCTTAAAAGGACATTTAGCTCTTTTGCATTGCCCTGAAAAGGGCATTGAGCCTTTTTACGAAAAGCCCAAACCCTAAACTAAAAAAAAAAAAGTTTAAAAAATCCTTACACTAATCCCGAAGATCGACTTACAGTTGCTGAAGTCCCACTTGAAGGATCTTCATCCCAGCGGCTCCATCTTCATCCAGGCAGCTCCATCTTCATCCAGGAAGCAAGCGGCTCCATCTTTATCCAGGCGGCATCTTCTAGAGCTTAATAACTTTATTATAGTGGGTGCGATGTGGGCGGGCGGCAGATTAGGGGTTAATTATATTGAAATCGTTTTTGCGATGCGTGAGGATGGTGGTTTAGGGGTTAATAAATTTATTATAGTGGTGATGATGTCGGGGAGTGGCGGAATAGAGGTTAATAAATTTTATTAGTGGCGGCGATTTCGGGAGCAGCAGATTAGGGATTAATAAGTTTAATATAGTATTTGCGATGCAGGAGGGCCTCGATTTAGGGGTTAATAGGTAGTTTATGGATGTTAGTGCGCTTTGTAACAGTTTAGTTATGAGTTTTATGTAACAGTTTTGTTGTGTAAAACTCATATCTACTGCTCTCAGATTGCGAAACGGATCTTGTCGGTTTAGGCTGGAACGTAATAATTTTAGCCTCACCACAAAACTTGTAATACCAGCGCTATGGAAGTCCCATGAAAAAACATAATTTTTACGTGTGTGTGACTGACGTTGTGTTACATGCTAAAAGGCTTGCGGTACAGCTATACCGACAAGACTTGTAATGGCTGTGGTGCTGTTTTAACGCAGAAATTACCATTTTTTCAGTGTTAAAACCCGAATGCAAAACTTGTAATCTAGGTGATTGAGAGGCTTTTTGTGTGTATGCATAAAGAGTGAAAATATATGGCTAACTGTTATCCCTGCAAGCTCCATCCATTTTAATGTGTTGTGGTTGCAAAGAGCAAAACCAGCTAGTTCATATTAAAAAATAAACCCAAATGAACGATTTCCCATTCATTTTATAATGGATTAGGATATATAGGAGCGCCAATGGCTTAGATATACCACAGGAAATAAAAAATAGAAAGTCAAAATAGTCTCCAATAATTTCTATGTTCCAAAGTCAACCAAATATTTAATATATAAATCCAATATAATTCTGATCTCCAGAATCATAAAAACACAAAATACAATAAAAACACAAAATACATATAGCGAAGTTTAAAATACAATGCAGTAAATGATTTAAAATACAACAAATAACTGATTGATTCTAATCCGGTTAGTTAAACTGGATAACCAATATCTAATGTCCCAGTTTACGTGAGTCCTCTTAAAAACCTTCTAGTAAGTACTTAGTTTTGTTTATCAAATACACGTGCAAATAAACCTGGTGTTCAATAAATGATATAATGATAACTCAATGGTTCTTATCGGAATGATAAGGTCACTAATAAAGTGATACGAGACCCACTAATAGGTCAACAGTGCATATAAATTTTGCAACATTTAAATCGTGTGAAAAATCAAAGGAAAAAAAGAATACAATGTGTTGGGTTCCTTAAACTGTCAAATAAACCATATTATGGATTTGTGGAATATGACACACAACAAAAATAAGTAGTGGATGTTGTCTTACAAAAAATATAATATATTAATATCAAAAATAATATATATATTAACAAAATTAAATGTGAAATCCTACCAATGGGGTTGTTAAAACTAAACTGGTACCAGCTATTACCTCAAATCTCCTGATTGAATCTGGGTGATGGACTCAATGGTCCGTTATTGCATTATTGTCTTAAAAACAGTAAACAATTACCATAAGCTATATTAACTGCCACAAACTATGTAATTAGGACAAACTGTTAAAATATAAAACGACAAATAAACAGAGAGTGTGTATAGTTTGGCCAAAACTAGTCCACAAACTCCTAAAGGTGTGTTTCCACAGCTTTAAATAGCTTAAAATGATGATATAACAATAGTGTCCTTAAGAGTCTTTGGGAAATCCTTAAAAGTCTAGTAAAAATCCGGTGAGAGAAATCCTCAATGTAAGGTGAAGTCCAAAGTCCTATTCCTATGTTAAGAAAAATACCTCCCAACCATGAACGAGGTGCTGGATAGTTACAGGTGAGAAACACTGGTTCAACAGAGTATTAAGCCATCTGTTGGTCCGATCCGGTAGTCATAACCAATGCTTGGCTGATGAATATGAAGGACTAACCGTCACTTCTGCTTACAGATCACCAGGTATCTTCGAGGGAAAAAGCCATGTATGTGTATCTACATCTGTGTCCATAGCTACTAAAGGGACAGATCCCCAAAATTAAAATCCCCAAGAAGACTTAAGCAGGGGCAGGCCGGCAGGCAGCACCTCAGTCAGTGAACCATCTATTATGATTGGCTTTTTTCCCTTGATGAAACCTTTGTGATCCGCGGATTGGCTTTTTCCCTCGAAGATACCTGGTGATCTGTAAGCAGAAGTGACGGTTAGTCCTTCATATTCATCAGCCAAGCATTGGTTATGACTACCGGATCGGACCAACAGATGGCTTAATACTCTGTTGAACCAGTGTTTCTCACCTGTAACTATCCAGCACCTCGTTCATGGTTGGGAGGTATTTTTCTTAACATAGGAATAGGACTTTGGACTTCACCTTACATTGAGGATTTCTCTCACCGGATTTTTACTAGACTTTTAAGGATTTCCCAAAGACTCTTAAGGACACTATTGTTATATCATCATTTTAAGCTATTTAAAGCTGTGGAAACACACCTTTAGGAGTTTGTGGACTAGTTTTGGCCAAACTATACACACTCTCTGTTTATTTGTCGTTTTATATTTTAACAGTTTGTCCTAATTACATAGTTTGTGGCAGTTAATATAGCTTATGGTAATTGTTTACTGTTTTTAAGACAATAATGCAATAACGGACCATTGAGTCCATCACCCAGATTCAATCAGGAGATTTGAGGTAATAGCTGGTACCAGTTTAGTTTTAACAACCCCATTGGTAGGATTTCACATTTAATTTTGTTAATATATATATTATTTTTGATATTAATATATTATATTTTTTGTAAGACAACATCCACTACTTATTTTTGTTGTGTGTCATATTCCACAAATCCATAATATGGTTTATTTGACAGTTTAAGGAACCCAACACATTGTATTCTTTTTTTCCTTTGATTTTTCACACGATTTAAATGTTGCAAAATTTATATGCACTGTTGACCTATTAGTGGGTCTCGTATCACTTTATTAGTGACCTTATCATTCCGATAAGAACCATTGAGTTATCATTATATCATTTATTGAACACCAGGTTTATTTGCACGTGTATTTGATAAACAAAACTAAGTACTTACTAGAAGGTTTTTAAGAGGACTCACGTAAACTGGGACATTAGATATTGGTTATCCAGTTTAACTAACTGGATTAGAATCAATCAGTTATTTGTTGTATTTTAAATCATTTACTGCATTGTATTTTAAACTTCGCTATATGTATTTTGTGTTTTTATTGTATTTTGTGTTTTTATGATTCTGGAGATCAGAATTATATTGGATTTATATATTAAATATTTGGTTGACTTTGGAACATAGAAATTATTGGAGACTATTTTGACTTTCTATTTTTTATTTCCTGTGGTATATCTAAGCCATTGGCGCTCCTATATATCCTAATCCATTGTTCCGTTTCTAGACCTATTAGGGGGTCTTCTTTATAGTGAGCAGATATCAGTTCTGGGCGCTGGTTACTTTTCCTTTCCAAGTCTTATCTTTCCCATTCATTTTATACTCTTCAGCTGGTATAACAAGTCAGTGGAACCCATTAAAAATAATCAAGTTTTACAGTACACTTAACCTTTAATAGTATGTTGTTACTTTAGTTTGATATACAGGGTTTCTCACTAAAAACAACTCATTCAAAATGTAGAAAATGGCTGCACCTCTTAAGTATTTGTCATGGTCTTTGAAATATCACATACATATTTTAAAATATTGTTTTCCTTTCTCAAAAATGAACACTAACTGTTTTAATGCAATGTATGCAGTATATTATAATGATTCAGCCACTCCCTTGCCCTTCAAATATATTGGGTGTACATTATCCCTATTTAAATACAATTCATGGCTAATTATCCAATATTGTATACAAACACATGTGGTGGCCATCACTTTATATAAATAAAAAAAAATGTAATATGCAAAAATAGTCATTCTTATGGAGTAAAATGAGTTAGTTACATAGAACTTGCAGAGTGTTTACAATTACATACAACGTGAATGCTATAATTTACTCAAAAAACATGTAATTTTAGGAATTCACTTTTATAATAAAATTCCATTGATTTGTTAATATTCTTTGTTGAAATGTGTATGTACATATACTCAGCAGTATCAAAGCATTAATGGAAGCTAGCTAGTAATTTGTTGCTACACACATATATCTCTCATGATTGGCTCACCAGGTGGTGCACTGCTGCGCTGGAGCTGATTTAAACTATGTGTTTAATCCCTGTTCATCGGGTTAAACATATATTTATATGCAAGCAACAATGCAATTAAAAAATGCTGTAACAAATTAGTGCATTTTCCCCTCTTGTTTATGTCTATTTAAGGGTGCAGTGTATTGTAATAGTTTTTTTCCTGCTGAATCTGCCACTGATACTGAAAATGTCAATAGTTAAGTGTTGGCTATAGAAATGCAATGTAAAAAAGAGAAAGCAGAAGAAATTACACTCCCAGTGGGGGGTGAAATAGATACTTATTAAAATGATCAATTTCATTTTTTTCTAATTATTAGACACAGGAAAGATAAAGTATTTGTGTGTTAAGCTATTATCTCCTTTCAAAAAACAAAACCAACTATTTTTTTAAAAACAAACATAAAAGACAAATTTCACTTTTTTTTTTAAACACTGCAACTGTTATACCAAGATATAGAGAGAGAAAAAGGAAAAAATAATCAACATGAAATATTTAACTACACATTAAGGCATGTGTCAACTCCAATGTTGCTATGGTACAGATGTTTGTTTCATAAGATCCTTAGAACACTAATGTCATATTACGCACAGTTTTTTCCATGTTGGGCTGAAAGGAACCAGTGTTAATTAGGGTAATACTAACAAAGTTATTTCATACTAAAGCTTAAATGAGTAACTAAATCCAATGCAAATAACTTGCATTCAATGTTAATGAGAAGAACGTTATTTTTGCTAACGACTTTTATTACAGGAACACATAATGCTAATGTGCTAAAGAGTGTGACATAAAAAAAGGTGTTGATAAGGCATCAGTGTATCTTAGTATTTTATGTTTTCATTAAGAATGGTGTACATAGAAACAGCAATGTAACATAAACATACTATGTTGATATTTACAGATTCTAATTATATATATATATATATATATATACAGTATATATATATATATATATATATATATATATATACAGTATATATATATATACAGTATATATATATACAGTATATATATATATATATATATATATATATATATATATATATATATATATATAAAACAAAATATCCACACTCACTGACCTTTTGTAAAAGTAGGTTTAATAGTATTTTACAAAAGCCCAGTGAGTGCGGATATTTTTTTCTATTGGATTGAATTTATTTTCCTGACACCCTGACAGCTGAATTGGGAGGTGAGAGTGCATATCCATTTGGAACTTATATATATATATATATACCATTTTAGTCAGGGCAGTATAAGTGTGCAAATAAGATCAATTGACGCCAGAGTAAAGGTTAGTGCCAAATTAATTATATATAATATAACAACAGTGTATCCAAAAGCAAGGATATGTGCAACATCCAAAGTGCTCAGAAAAAGGTCTGTTAGAGTCAATGTGTACTTGATTGCAGTGTCTCACAGTAGACCATATGGGAGAGAGAGGATAAAAAAGTAATAGTGAAGACCATTAAGGCAAATATCAAGTGGCAAGAGGAAATTTACTCACACTTCGAAGAGCTATATCCAAGCTCTTAGAGGAAAGGAAGGTAGGTACAAGGCCACACGACTTTCAGCAGCAGCTAATAAAGATCCGATAACACCAAGATAAGAAATATAAAATGTATTAAAAACAAAGGACTACATATACAAACTGCATCAGTCAAGGAACAGGGCATACAACCAACATACTATATGTGGTCAATGGCTCTAAGCATATGAGACAGATAGTTCCAAAATTCTGACTAAAGATACAAATGTTCGTATTGTCCTATTAAAGTCCAGTATCTGATGTACGCTTCACTGGCAAGACACCAGCTTTTACAAGGATAATTGACTTCAGTATGTGCAATCTTTTGTATGTACAGATGACCTCTGATTTGTCGAAAACTTCCTGGCATCGCTTGTTAAGTGATGATCACGTGGACATCCTGTTTTTCCAGTGATGTTTGGGTTATATATCTGTATAATGTTCAGGAGTCAAAGTGTTGATGCTATTCAATTTCAACTGCTATTATTGTCTTTTTTTAAAAACAAAATTACATTCAACATATTATAGACAATATACTGAATAAATAAACCATTATTAGACAATATATTAAATGTCAAAATCTTAAAAATATATCTGGATCATGGGATCTGAACCGCTAAATAAGGAAAATATAAATAGGTGTTTTACCACTGCACCAGTCTCATAATACAGAGCACAAGAATATCTGTAGATACCAATCTGATTTAAAGGAAAATAGTAAATAAAATAATAAGAGACTAAGTTGCAATGTAAATATAAAGAGCAAAATTTTATATGTAGAGTGGAACAACTGTTATTATAAGTACATTACTGAAAATATATTAAATATTTATATTAAAAAAGAATTTTACATATTATTAAAAAAACATTTTACATCGCCGCAATTAGATCTGGGAAAAATAGATTTCTCTTGTTAAGTGTATCCAGTCCACGGATCATCCATTACTTATGGGATATATTCTCCTTCCCAACAGGAAGTTGCAAGAGTCCACCCACAGCAAAGCTGCTATATAGCTCCTCCCCTAACTGCCATTACCAGTCATTCTCTTGCAAGTCTCAACATAGATAGGAGGTCGTGAGAGTCTGTGGTTTTTTATAGATAGGAGGTCGTGAGAGTCTGTGGTTTTTTATACTTAGTTTATTTCTTCAATCAAAAGTTTGTTATTTTTAAATGGCACCGGAGTGTGCTGTTTATCTCAGGCAGTATTTGGAAAAAGAATCTGCCTGCGTTTTTTCTATGATCTTAGCAGACGTAACTAAGATCCAGTTGCTGTTCTCACACATTCTGAGGAGTAAGGTACTTCAGAGGGGGAATGGCGTGCAGGTTTTCCTGCAAATAAGGTATGTGCAGTAAAATATTTTTCTAAGGAATGGAATTGACTAAGAAAATACTGCTGATACCGAAGTAATGTAAGTACAGCCTTTAAATGCAGTGAAAGCGACTGGTACCAGGCTGATTGATAGAGATATATGCTAAGGTATGTGCAGTAATATATTTTTCTAAGGAATGGAATTGACTAAGAAAATACTGCTGATACCGAAGTAATGTAAGTAAAGCCTTAAATGCAGTGATAGCGACTGGATCAGGCTTATTAATAGACATACATACTCTTATAAGAATGTGTTTTAAAACGTTTGCTGGCATGTTTAATCGTTTTTTAACATATGTTTGGTGATAAAACTTATTGGGGCCTAATTTTTCCACATGGCTGGCTTAAATTTTGCATAGAAACAGTTATAGGGAAGGTAATCCACAGCTCAGCTGTGGCAGTTTTGTTGTGTCTGTTTAAAAAAAATGTCTTTTTTTTTTTTTTTTTTTTTTATCTGTTTTTTGCATTAAGGGGTTAATCATCCATTTGCAAGTGGGTGCAATGCTCTGTTAACTTATTACATGTACTGTAAAAATTTTGTTTGATTTACTGCCTTTTTTCACTGTTTTTCAAATTTTGACAAAATTTGTTTCTCTTAAAGGCACAGTAACGTTTGTTATATTTGCTTGTTAACTTGATTTAAAGTGTTTTCCAAGCTTACTAGTCTCTTTATTAGTTCTAACATGTCTAACATAGAGGAGGCTCTGTGTTTATTATGTTTAAAGCCATGGTGGAACCCCATTTTAGAATGTGTACCAGATGTACTGATTTCATGTTAAACAATAAAGATCATTTTTTGTATTTAAAAACATTATCACCAGAGGATTCTGTCAAGGGGGAAGTTATGCCGACTAACTCTCCCCACGTGTCAGACCCTTTGACTCCCGCTTTAGGGACTCACGCTCAAATGGCGCCAAGTACATCAAGGGCACCCATAGCTTTTATTTTACCAGAGGATTCTGTCGAGGGGGAAGTTATGCCGACTAACTCTCCCCACGTGTCAGACCCTTTGACTCCCGCTCCAGGGACTCACGCTCAAATGGCGCCAAGTATATCAATGGCGCCCATAGCATTTATTTTACAAGACATGGCAAAGGTTGTGTATAATACACTGGCAGCAGTATTAGTCAGACTACCTGAAATTAAAGGAAAGCAAAACAGCTCTGGGGGTAGATACAGAGCATACAGACGCTTTAAGAACCATGTCTGATACTACCTCACAATATGCTTAGTCTGTGGGTGATATTTGTGACTCAGGGAAGATGATTTAACCTGATTCTGATATTTCTACATTTAACATTTATGCTTGAGAACCTCCACTTGTTGCTCAGGGAGGCTTTAGCTGCTCTGAATGAATGTGTACAATCGCAGTGCCAGAGAAATTGTGTAGACTGGATAAATAATATGCAGTGCCAGTGTGTACTTATGTTTTTCCAATACCTAAAGAGGTTTACTAAAATTTTTTATAAGGAATGGGATAGACCAGGTGTGCCGTTCTCTTCCCCTCCTATTTTTTAGAAGAATGTTTTCTAATAGTTGCCACCACACGGGACTTATGGCAGACAGTTCCTAAGGTGGAGAGAAGAGTTTCTACTCTAGCTAAGCGTACCACTACCTCTGGCGAGGACTGTTGTGCTTTTTTAGATCCAATGGATAAAAAATGTTTATTCAACAAGGTTTTATCCTGCAGCCCCTTGCACGCATTGCTCCTGTCACTGCTGCTGCGGCGTTCTGGTTTGAGTCTCTTGATGAGGCTTTACAGGCTCCATTGGATGAATATATTTGACAAGCTTAGAGCACTTAAGCTAGCCAATTCCTTTGTTTTCTGATGCCTTTGTTCCTTTGACTAGACTAACGGCTAAGAATTCTGTTTTTTACTATACTGGCGCGCAGAGCGCTATGGCTTATATCATGGTCAGCTGTCGTGACTTTAATAAATAAGCTACTTAACTTCCCTTCAAGGGGCAGACCCTATTCAGGCCTAGTTTGAAGGAGATTATTACTTATATCACTGGAGGAAAAGATCATGCCCTTCCTCAGGACAGGTCCAAATCAAGGGACAAAAAAGGCCTAATTTTCGTGCTTTTCGAAAATTCAAGGCAGGTGTGGCATCAACTTCCTCTAAGGCAAAATAAGAGGGAACTTTTGCTCAGTCCAAGGCGGTCTGGAGACAACCGGACCTGGAACAAAGATAAGCAGGTCAAGGAGCCTGCTGCTGCCTCTAAAACAGCATGAGGAACGGACCCCTATCTGGTAACGGATCCTATAGGGGGCAGACTTCATTCTTCGCCCAGGCGTGGGCAAGAGATGCCCAGGATCCCTGGGCATTGGAAATTATACCCCAGAGATATCTTCTGGATTTCAAAGCTTTCCCCCCCAAAAAAGGGGAGTTTTTGCCTTTCACATTTATCTGCAAACCAGATAAAGAAAGAGACATTCTTGCATTGTGTACGTGACCCATTCAGTTCCAATAGAGGAACAGGGACACAGTTTTCCTCAAATCGGTTTGTGGTTTCCAAGGAAAGGAAACCTTCAGACCTATTTTAGATCTAAAAGATCTTAAACAAATTCTTTAGAATTCTATCATTTAAGATGGAAACTGTTCGTACCATCTTAACTATGATCCAGGAGAGTCAATAGAGGACTACAATGGATTTGAAGGATGCTTATCCTCACATTACGATGCATAAAGATCACCATCGGTTTTTCAGGTTTGCCTTTCTAGACAGGCATTACCAGTTTGTAGCTCTTTCCTTTGGGTTAACTACAGCCCCTAGAATCTTTATGGAGGTTCTGGGGTCACTTTGGCGGTCCTTAGGCCGCGGGGCATAGAAGTGGCCCCTTATTTAGACGACATCCTGATACAGGCGTCAAACATCCAAGTTGCCAAGTCTCATACGGACGTAGTACTGGCATTTCTGAGATCGCATGGGTGGAAAGTGAACAAGGAAAGAGTTCTCTATCCCCAATATCAAGGGTTTCCCTCCTAGGGATTCTGATAGATTTTGTAGAAATTAAAATTTACCTGACGGAGTCCAGGTTGTCAAAGTTTCTAAATTTCTGCCGTGTTCTTCATTCCATCCGCGCCCTTTGGTGGCTCAGTACATGAATGTAATCGGCTTAATGGTAGCGGCAAGGGACATAGTACCGTTTGCACGCCTACATTTCAGACCACTGCAACTATGCATGCTCAGCCAGAGGAACGGGGATTACACAGATTTGTTCTCCTGTTAAATCCGGACCAAGAAACCAGAGATTCTCTTCTCTGGTGACTATCTCGGGTCCATCTGTCCAAGGGTATGACCTTCCGCAGGTCAGATGGGACAATTGTTACAACAGATGCCAGCCTTTTAGGTTGGGATACAGTCTGGAACTCCCTGAAGGCTCAGGGATAGTGGACTCAGGAGGAGACCCTCCTTCTAATGAATATTCTGGAACTGGGAGCGATATTCCATGCTCTTCAGACTTGGCCTCAGTTAGCAACTCTGAGGTACATCATATTTCAGTCGGACAATATCACGACTGTGGCTTACATCAACCATCAAGGGGGAACAGAAGTTCCCTAGCAATGTTAGAAGTCTTAAAATAATTCACTGGACAGAGACTCACTCTTGTCTAAAAGCTATCCCTATCCCAGGTGTTGAGAACTGGGAGGCAGATTTTCTAAGTCGTCAGACTTTTCATCCGGGGGAGTGGGAATTCCCTCCGGAGGGGTTTGCACAAGATCAAGCAGGAGAGTGCTTTGGTGCTTTTGACAGCGCCTGCGTGGCCACGCAGGACCTGGTATGCAGATCTGGTGGACATGTCATCCTTTCCACCACGGTCTCTGCTTCTGAGACAGGACCCTCTACCTCAGGGTCTTTTCAACCATCTAAATATAACTAATCTGAGATGGACTGCCTGGAGACAGAACGCTTGATGTTATCAAAGCATGGCTTCTCCGAGTCAGTAATTGATACCTTAATACAGGCATAAAAGCCTGTCTCTAGGAAAATTTAACATAAGATATGGTGTAAATATCTTATTGCTATGAATCCAAGGGTTACTCATGGAGTAAAGTCTGGATTCCCAGGATATTATCTTTTCTCCAAGATGATTTTGAGAAAAGGGTTGTCAGCTAGTTCTTTAAAAGGACAGATTTCTACTCTGTCTATTCTTTTGCACAAGCGTCTGGCAGGTATTCTAGACATTCAGGCATTTGATCAGGCTTTGGTTAGAACCAAGCCTGTGGTTAAAAATGTTGCTCCGCCATGGAGCTTAAAGCTGGTTCTTAAGGTTCTTCAAGGAGTTCCATTTGAACCTTTTCATTCCATAGATATCAAACTTCTATCTTGGAAAGTTCCTTTTTGGTAGCTATTTCCTCGGCTCATAGAGTCTCCGAGTTATCTGCGTTGCAATGTGATTCTCCTTATCTGGTTCTCCGTACGGATAAGGTAGTCCTGTGTACCAACCTGGGTTTTTACCTAAGGTGGTATCTAACAAGAATATCACTCAAGAGATTGTTGTTCCATTCTTGTATCCTAATCCTTCTTCAAAGAAGGAACGTCTATTACACAATTTGGACGTGGTTCGTGTTTTAAAGTTTTACTTACAAGCTACTACAGATTTTCATCAAACATTCACCTTGTTTGTTGTCTATTCTGGACAGAGGAGAGGTCAAAGGACTTCAGCAACCTCTCTGTCTTTTTGGTTAAAAAGCATAATTCATTTAGCTTATGAGACTGCTGGACAGCAGCCTCCTGAAGGGATTACAGCTCATTCTACTAGAGCTGTGGTTTTCACTTGGGCCTTTTTTAAATGTGGCTTCTGTTGAACAGATTACAAGACAGAGTCTTGGTCTGCGTTTCATACTTTTTCAAATTTAACAAATTTGATACCTTGCTTCTTCGGAGGCTATTTTTGGGAGAAAGGGTTTTTTACAGGCAGTGGTAACTTCCGTTTAAGTACCTGCCTTGTCCCTCCCATCATCCGTGTACTTTAGCTTTGGTATTGGTATCCCATAAGTAATGGATGATCCGTGGACTGGATACACTTAACAAGAGAAAACATAATTTATGCTTACCTGATAAATTTATTTCTCTTGTAGTGTATCCAGTCCACGGCCCGCCCTGTCACTTTAAGGCAGGTAATTTTTCCATTAAACTACAGTCACCACTGCACCCTATGGTTTTCCTTTCTCTGCATGTTTTCGGTCGAATGACTGGTAATGGCAGTTAGGGGAGGAGCTATATAGCAGCTTTGCTGTGGGTGGACTCTTGCAACTTCCTGTTGGGAAGGAGAATATATCCCATAAGTAATGGATGATCCGTGGACTGGATACACTACAAGAGAAATAAATTTATCAAGTAAGCATAAATTATGTTTTACCTCTAACCACGACATTCAACATTTCTTTAAAAATCTCTACAAAGCTGAACTTCCCAATCTAGAATTAAAAGAGAGGTTTTGGGATAATGTTAAGATCCCCAAAATGCCACAAGAGATAATTAACCAACTTAATGCACCGATCTCTACACAAGAAATTATAACTGGTATTAAAGCTGCTAAATTTAATAAAGCCCCTGGCCCCGACTCGCTACCAGCTGAATTTTACAAGATCCTCGCAGATCAAATAGTTCCTAATCTACATAAGTTATTTAATTCTTATTATTCCGCAGATATGCCATGCTCCCCGTATTTTGCGGCGTCAAACATAGCTTTAGTTCTTAAAAAAGAAAAAGATACTGAAATCCCCTCTTCATATCGACCTATCTCCCTGTTAAATTTTGATTATAAATTACTTATGTCTATAATTGCAAAAAGATTGGCCCCTCACTTAAACAATATCATACATGACAATCAGGCTGGCTTTATGATGGGGAGAAGCCCGACAAAAAATATCCGCAAAGTTATGCTCGTACTGGATTATCTGCGGAATAACAAGAAAGTGTTAAAAAAAGATGCTGCCATCTTAACAGTCGACGCCGAAAAGGCTTTCGACTTTATCTGTTGGGACCATCTCTTTTCGGCCTTGGAAAAGTTTGGCTTTTCGGGGTACTTTACAAAATTGATTAAAGCTATCTATAACAATCCCTCTTCAGCAATTTTTATCAATGGTTCAACTACGGAGCGTTTTACTTTACAGAGAGGCACTAGGCAGGGATGCCCCCTATCGCCTATCCTCTTTAACATATCATTAGAACCACTGGCGATTCTCCTTAGGCAGCAGTTAGAAGGTATCCAGATTGGTAAACAAAAATATGTTCTAGCTTTGTATGCTGACGATTTACTTCTTTTCTTATCTGGTCTAAAAGAAAGCTTACCTAAACTATTAGAGTCAGTGCAGATATTCACGTCATTTTCTGGTTACAAAATCAATGTTCAAAAATCTGAATTATTGTGGATACACAGAACTGCGTACCATGTATCAGAACACCCATTCAGAGAGGTCACTCAAATAAAGTATTTAGGAGTAACGATGTCAAAATCTCCACAAGAATGGTATGAGTTGAATTATGTTAAATTCTTCAATTACTGTAAGCAGAAATTGAAAGACTGGGCCTCTCTCCCTATCTCTCTTTCAGCACGCATTATGCTTATTAAAATTATACTTTTACCAAAGTTAATATATCTCCTTCAAAACATACCCTTTCTTTTACATAAGGCAGATATAAGACTATTTAACCGAATATCTAGTGAATTTCTCTGGAAAGGAAAGAGACCCCGAATTGCATTAAATACACTAACACTCTCTAAAGAGTCGGCGGGCCTCGCTTTCCCGAATATTACCTATTACAATATTGCTTCGATAGCAAAACTGGCGGCTGACTGGATCTCAGAGAAAGAACTTTTCACTGTCTTTGCCGGGGAAACAAATCTTGTTCACCCATTCAATTTAAAAGCACTTCTACATTGCCCAATTGCACAACTGCCACCGGTAATTGCTAAAATGCCGACTTTTAAAAATGTGATTCTGGCATGGCAGAAATTCTGTGTAGAAATAGGAACATCTCCATTCGTCTCGGAATATCTCCCAATTCAGGGATGCCCAGGATTTGCTCCAGGTTTTACTTATAAGGTCTTTGAGAGATGGAAATTGAAAGGGCTGACCTCTATAAAACAATTAGTTACTTCTAATACAATAATTAGATCATTCCTTGACATCAGAGTAGAATTTGAGCTTCCCCAATCTGATCACTATGCGTATTTGCAAATAAAGCACTACATCACAGATCTCAAACTTAAATTTGGCTCTAATTGGACATATGCTCCGTTAAGGAGCCTAATAAATCAATATAAGAGTGGGTCTACGTCAATATCTCCACTCTATCGTTTGATGACGATTTCTAAACACGAGGCCCAATTGGAGAAAATAGTAGCTATTTGGAGTAATAGCTTTCCAGAGCTCAGGCCTCAACAAATTCAAGTGAGCCTGAACCTGTTGAATAAAACAGGAAATGCCCTAGCATGGCGAGAAAGGCATTTAAAAATGATTTATGCGACATATATCACCCCTGACAAATTATCAAAATGGTATAGAAAAATTATCGGATGCTGGAAATGTCAGGCCCAACAAGCAAACTTTTTACATTGCATCTGGTTGTGCCCCAAAGTCCAACAGTTCTGGCTGAAAATTAAGTTTTGGTTGAATAAAATCCTAGACACAGAAATAAGACTAGAGGCCCAAATGGTCATTTTCTTAGTTAAATTTTCACAACAACAAAAAAATTATAAGTTAATCAATACCGTAATTTTATTAGCTAGGAATGTGATCTTGAAATACTGGAAACTCCCCCACCTACCCACGTTTATAAAATTTAAAAAAGAAGTATTGAAACAATGTATGGCGGAACAATATGCAATATCTAAGTACAATGAGGCTCACATAAAAAGATTCCTAGACAAATGGGGTGTAGTAATATTGTCACTTACTCCCCTGGCACAGCAGCAATTAATTAAGCCCCTCAGCCAATCGGCCTATATTCTTGAACTGATTAACGCGGGCAGATACCCAGCATTTTGGGCCGATTAGAGAGAGAGCGGAGAGGGATGGGGGGCACTGCAGGTTCTTCTCTTTGGTTTCCTTCCTTTTTTTTTTTTTTCTCTCTCTCCCTCCCTCTACCCTTCTTCTTTCCCGTACCCCCCTCGTATTGACACCATTAAAAAGTATATTTAACCTGTTTTAGGACAGGTATATATGTATTAAGTCCCTCATGGAGATTAGTCTCATACATCCTACAGGAAAATTCAAAAATTATGTGATACATAGTCTATACTTCTCCGGCACATATTATTAATACAGAGACCCTATGGTCATCATTGCATCTGCTATATTTAAGTTTTGTTTTTTCCGTTTAAAAAAATTATTGTTGTAAGTATAAATGCTTTAGGATTTGATAAAGCTTGTCTCATCTCTGTAAAGAACACTGATTGTACTCCTGCCACATAGTTTGTAATATGATGATTGTGTGTACGTCAATAATAAATAAACGTTTAAAAAAAAAAAAAAAAAAGAATTTTAAAAAAATAGATTATAAATAGCTTATAGAAAATGGGGCAGCTCAAAGTCTTTATTTAATGAACTGGGTATAAAAATTCTTCAGATTAAAAATCCATCTCATTTCGATTTTCCCCAAAGTGTTGGCTAAATTGCCACCTCTCCAATAGGGTTCTACTTTTTTGATACCCATATAGTTTATTATATGTCTTGGGTCTTTGTTATGTACCCTCTTGAAATGCTCTGATACAGTGTGGAGATCAAATACCATTTTTAAAGTGTATACATGTTCTTGGAAACATTTAGACAATTTTCTACTAGTACGACAAACGTACTGTAGGTGACAAGAGCATTCAAGGAGATACACAGCATTAATTGAATGACAAGTAGTCAGTTTTTTCACTCTATAGCCTTTATTATGATTTCCATTTGTAGCTTGGAATACCTTTGTAGTGTTATTTTGAGTTCCAAAATTCTTGCAACCCATACATGAGCCACATTTGACAAAACCCTTATTTCATTATTCAGCCAAGTGTTCTTATATTCTCTTAAGTAACTTGAGGTTATTCTGTCTTTTATATGGTGCTTTTCTAAAGACTATTTTTGGTTTATCAGGTAGGACACACCATAGGCTCGTGTCCTCCCTCAAAATATTTCAATGTTTATTTATAATATTTATTACCTCCTTATTCTGTGCACTATACTCAAGAATTATTGGACCAACTTGATTGTTTTCAGGTATTAATTTATTTCTATTTTTGTTTTTATATGTATCTTTATAATGGAGGAACTCAGCTCTGTCTCTTTGTGAGACTTCTTATACAACTCATCAATAAATGATTCTGTATACGATTTATCTGTGAATCTATTTTTAAAAGTTATAGCCTGGTTTTGTAACATTTCATTTTCACTACAGTTTCTCTTTAGCCCCTTAAGGATCACAGCACTTTTCCATTTTCTGTCTGTTTGGGACCAAGGCTTTTTTTTACATTTCTGTTGTGTTTGTGTTTAGCTGTAATTTTCCTCTAAGTCATTTACTGTACCCACACATATTATATATATACCATTTTTCTCACCATTAAATGGACTTTCTAAAGATACCATTATTTTCATCATATCTTATAATTTACTATAAAAAAAATATAAAATATGATGAAAAAATGAAAAACCCCCCACTTTTTCTAACTTTGACCCCCAAAATCTGTTACACATCTACAAACACCAAAAACACCCATTCTAAATAGTTTCTAAATTTTGTCTTGAGTTTAGAAATACCCAATGTTTACATGTTCTTTGCTTTTTTTGTGTGTGCAAGTTTTAGGGCAATAAATACAAGTAGCACTTTGCTATTTCCAAACCACTTTTTTTTCAAAATTAGCGATGGTACAGCCCGTGGTACAGGTTGGGGTAAAAATTCCAGCCTGGTCCTCATTTCCCTCTGGTATAGGGTCTCCTCCATGGCTGCTGGAGGCGTAGCGCTGCGAGCTCTGTCTCCCTCCATCAGCTCAGCAATTAATATAGCCTTGGGTTTGCTGCTGCCTATCTTTCCCCTGGCTTCTAGCAGTTCCTTTTACGTTTGTCTCTTTAGCTTAGAATAATCCATCTCCATTCACTTCGGTCCCTGGTACTCCTTCCATCTTAGTCAGTATTGTAGTAATCCCCCTCTTCCTGAGGTTACTGGCTTGTGTAGTTGCTCTTCTGGGCGATAAGGTTCATTCCGTCGCTTGCCACCAATTGTAACGATACCAACCGGATACCAAGGGTTAACACCAGGGAACAATGTCCTGCATAGGGAATCAGCAGTTCACCACCCAGCCAGTTTTCAGGTTTAAACAGAATCAATCTTATTAAGGCTCATATGCCCAGTATTTATGCAGGTCTGACCCCCCCAGAAGGGGGGTTGAAAGAATGTTGTACATTGAATGGAGGGAACACGCCCTTTTACATGATACAATAGAATACCTTGCTCAAGCTGATAACAATTTAAACACAGACACACACTTGGCTTTCCTTATCATCTAGGGTCTGCTCTCTGAGGTTGATTAAACAATGGACTGTGTATCAATAACATTAATGACAGTGCACAATAGCTGAGGCTAAAGCTGAACACAGTTAACTCTTTCAGTGCTGACAGAAGGGTCTGTCACATCTACATAGCACAATATACAGCCTATAGACAACCTTTCTTATGTTATAGTCCAGAAGTGGCTAGGTTTGCCACAATGCTCCCCCAGAACCAAGCCGGCATACACAGTCTGATCCCAACGGATCGGCTTGGGGATGTCCGGGGCAACAACTTTCGGCTCAAGTAAGCTACGGGGTGTTCTCCGCCATCTGCTCCAACTTGGCTCAGTACTGCCCCCACCCCAAACATGGAAGCGTCTCTTCCCGGAGGGACTGGGCTTGGGTAGTCACAGGGTTAACATCAGCGGGATCCATGGGAGCATAGGCAGAAACAAGGGGGGCCAAGTCATTTCCAAGGAGAACATCAGCAGGTAAGTCCTTCTTGACCCCCACATTCACAAGTCTAGCGCCCACTCCCCAATCCAAATGTACCCTGGCAACAGGTAGGCGGAACACAGTGCCCCCTGCTACCCTCACAGCCACAGTGTCTCCAGTGTGCTGTTTCTCAGGCACCAAGTTCTCTTGAAGCAAGGTCATGGTAGCACCAGTATCCCGTAGACAACTGACCTCCTTCCCATTCACTTTAACCCGTTGCCGGTTATTCCGGTGGGCAGCTTGCACGGGGTCTGCTTCATGTAGGCTGCCCCAGCATTCTGGCGCCTCTACGTAGCGGGCCACAGGCTGAGGATTATGTGGGATTCCGCCAGCGGGTCTTCTCCAGGACTGTGCTTGATTTGCTGCGTTTAGGGGACACTCTGGTCTTTTGTGCCCTAGTTGCTTACATCCAAAGCACCGAATAGGTTGTGAGTAGCCCCGCGAATTGAACCGGGCTCTCTGAGGGTAGTTCGTGGCCGGAGGCCGTGTGGTATAGCGGTGCGCCGGGGGTTGGTAACTGGCAGCTGCTGGGGTGACTGGGGGTCTGTACTCCACTCTAGCAGTGGGCAATCGGTATACTGCTCCCCCTGCCCCTCGTACTGCCACGGATCCGCCAGTGGGTGCTGTATCCGGCACCAAATGGGGAGCTATCAGGGTTAAAGTAGCTCCCGAATCCCGAAGTCCCTGGACCGACATCACCTCATGCAGAATTCCCAGGGGTTCCTCGGCTTGGGTGCTCAACACCTCATGAGCGGCTGGCTCCGTTTGGTAATGGTGAGCAGCCGCCCTTGGGGCCAGGTTCTGTCTGACCTGGTTCCAAGCTTGTCTGCTCCGATTTTGGGTGCACTCACGTGCCATATGTCCCCACTGCTTGCAGGTGTGGCATTGTATATTAGCCCGTCCGTTGTTAGGCTGTAGTCCATGGTGCCTCCTGGCATCAAAATGCTGGTCTGCTAATCTGGCTGCTTCGGTTAAGGTGAGGGGTTTTCGATCTCTCACCCATTCTTGGGCTTCTGGGGACAAGCCGTTAAAGAATTGCTCCAACAGCATCAGTTGTCGCAATTCTTCCATGGTGGTAGCTTGGCTGGCCTGTATCCACCCCTGAGATGCTTGATCCAGCTTGTGGGCCCACTCTGCATGGGAATCTCTTTCTGGCTTGCGCAGGCCTCTAAACTTGCGCCGGTATGCCTCTGAGGTAATGGCATATCTTTCCAAGATCGCTCTCTTCACTTTAGCGTAATCCTTGCTGTCCTCCCTGGGTACAGCGCGATACGCTTCCGCTGCCCTACCGGCTAGCTTGCCTGCTAGCACCGGCACCCATACGGACTGCTCCAAATCATGTAACTCGCACAGTCTCTCAAAATCCTGTAAATACCCATCAATCTCATCCTTCTCCTCACAAAACATTTTAAATGCATGGTATGGGATTTTGGGTCTTACTGGGTTGCTGAGTGCGTCCAAAATGGATTCTGCTCGGGAGGATGCATTCCGCGGACTGTGTGCCATCACGTACTCCTGCACATCTGCCATTACCACGGATAGCATATCCCGTGGTACAGGTTGGGGTAAAAATTCCAGCCTGGTCCTCATTTCCCTCTGGTATAGGGTCTCCTCCATGGCTGCTGGAGGCGTAGCGCTGCGAGCTCTGTCTCCCTCCATCAGCTCAGCAATTAATATAGCCTTGGGTTTGCTGCTGCCTATCTTTCCCCTGGCTTCTAGCAGTTCCTTTTACGTTTGTCTCTTTAGCTTAGAATAATCCATCTCCATTCACTTCGGTCCCTGGTACTCCTTCCATCTTAGTCAGTATTGTAGTAATCCCCCTCTTCCTGAGGTTACTGGCTTGTGTAGTTGCTCTTCTGGGCGATAAGGTTCATTCCGTCGCTTGCCACCAATTGTAACGGTACCAACCGGATACCAAGGGTTAACACCAGGGAACAATGTCCTGCATAGGGAATCAGCAGTTCACCACCCAGCCAGTTTTCAGGTTTAAACAGAATCAATCTTATTAAGGCTCATATGCCCAGTATTTATGCAGGTCTGACCCCCCCAGAAGGGGGGTTGAAAGAATGTTGTACATTGAATGGAGGGAACACGCCCTTTTACATGATACAATAGAATACCTTGCTCAAGCTGATAACAATTTAAACACAGACACACACTTGGCTTTCCTTATCATCTAGGGTCTGCTCTCTGAGGTTGATTAAACAATGGACTGTGTATCAATAACATTAATGACAGTGCACAATAGCTGAGGCTAAAGCTGAACACAGTTAACTCTTTCAGTGCTGACAGAAGGGTCTGTCACATCTACATAGCACAATATACAGCCTATAGACAACCTTTCTTATGTTATAGTCCAGAAGTGGCTAGGTTTGCCACAGTTACATTGGAACACTGATATCTGTCTGGAATCCCTGAATATCCCTTGACATGTATATATATTTTTTTAGAAGACAACCCAAAGTATTAATCTAGGCCCATTTTGGTATATTTCATGCCACCATTTCACCGCCAAATGCGATCAAATAAAAAAAAAAAGTAAAATTTTTCACAATTTTAGGTTTCTCACTGAAATTATTACAAACAGCTTGGACAATTATGGCACAAATGGTTGTAAATGCTTCTCTGGGATCCCCATTGTTCAGAAATAGCAAACATATGGCTTTGGCGTTGCTTTTTGGTAATTAGAAGGCTGCTAAATGCTGCTGCACACCACATGGTTATTATGCCCAGCAGTGAAGGGGTTAATTAGGGAGCTTGTAGGGTTAATTTTAGCTTTAGTGTAGTATAGTAGACAACCCAAAGTATTGATCTAGGCCCATTTTGGTATATATTATGCCACCATTTCACCGCCAAATGCGATCAAATAAAAAAAAAAAAAAAAAGGTACATTTTTCACAATTTTAGGTTTCTCACTGAAAATATTTACAAACAGCTTGTGCAATTATGACACAAATGGTTGTAAATGCTTCTCTGGGATCCCCTTTGTTCAGAAATAGCAGACTTATATGGCTTTGGTGTTGCTTTTTGGTAATTAGAAGGCCGCTAAATGCCGCTGTGCACCACACGTGTATTATGCCCAGCAGTGAAGGGGGTTAATTAGGGAGCTTGTAGGGAGCTTGCAGGGTTAATTTTAGCTTTAGTGTAGAGATCAGCCTCCCACCTGAAACATCCCACCCCTGATCCCTCCCAAACAGCTCTCTTCCCTCCCCCACCCCACAATTGTCCCCGCCATCTTAAGTACTGGCAGAAAGTCTGCCAGTACTAAAATAAAAAGTATCTTTTTATTATTTTATTTTTTTCAAAACCCCCAACATATTCTGCTGTGTAGGAATCCCCCCTTAGCCCCCAACCTCCCTGATCCCCCAAACAGCTCTCTAACCCTCCCCCTCTACCGTCTTCTCAGATGGCAACAATTAAGTTTGATGTAATTTTTCACCTGCTCTGAGGCTGTGGATATTAATCGGCTTGATCCTATATGATCAGGCTGATTGACACCCCCTGCTGGCCGTGAATCTGCAGAGGGCGGCATTGCACAAGCAGTTTACAAGAACTGCTTGTGCAATGATAAATGCCGACAATGTATGCTGTTGGCATTCATCGATGTCTGATGGACATGATCGGCTGAGCGGATCATGTATGACAGACCGATGATAATTCGGCCCCACAGTATCAGATCATTTGTAACATGCCGAGTTATCAGTGAAAGTGGCATAAATGTTCCACTTCTACCACCGAATCTCGAAACCAGAGCATTTGTATCAGGTATGTTACAAGCAGTCTGTTATCATTGGTCTGAGTATTTCAATCTGTTACCCTGTCATATTGCATTATGGTGCACAAAGGTTCCACAATATTATATATGTGCTCATCATTACCAAGGGGAAAAGCATGAGCAGGACATATACCAGTGTATGCTAGATGTCAGCGACACAGTGGTCTTTTTTTTAATTAATATTAGCAACACGACTGAACACAATCCTTCCCCAAATTATCCACGTAGACCAAACAGGGTTCATTCCCAGAAGGGAAGCACGAGACAACACCATCCGTGTACTCCACCTAATAGAACAGTCCAGCCGGTCTAACGCACCGTCAATTGTAATATCAACCGACGCTGAAAAAGCCTTTGACCGGCTGGACTGGGAATTCCTCCATTCTTGCCTGTCCGCCTTTGGCATAGGAAGGGTAATGATCCAAAGAATTCTCAGCTTATACTCCCAACCCTCAGCACGGGTTAAGGCTAATGGTATTCTCTCCGACAGCTTCGAGATAAGAAACGGGACGAGGCAGGGATGCCCCTTGTCTCCACTCCTTTTCGCCATCTCAATGGAAGTCCTGGCCTCTCAGATCAGAAACAACCCCAACATTACAGGAATTGAGCTAGGCCCTAATACATATAAAGTAACACTCTACGCGGACGATGTCCTACTTCTACTCACCCACCCGAGTGCCTCACTACCTCACCTATTAGGAGAGTTTAATAGATTTAGTGCCCATTCCAACTTCCTCATCAATGCTAGGAAATCTGAGATCTTAAATATAAACATTGAAAAGCAGCAGTTTGCAGCTTTGGCGAACTGCTGCCCCTACAAACTAAACTGTGACAAAATTAAATACCTTGGTGTTTATCTTACCCTGAATAGTGGCAAACTGTTTAAACATAACTACATACCTATTATGCATAGACTCAAGAAAGAGCTAGACAACTGGGAAAACAAGCCACTTTCGTGGTGGGGCCGCATACAGCCGGTCAAGATGACTGCCCTCCCGCGGCTGCTTTACATAATGCAGGCGGTGCCAATACACCTACCAAACACATACCTCCACCAAATACAGTCAATGCTAAATTCATTCATCTGGGGAAGTATTAAACCACGCATTAGCAAAAAAGTCATTATGTCCCCACTAGGTGCGGGAGGACTGGGTGTACCCTCGATCCAGCAATATTATAGGGCAATAGTGATGCAGAGAGTTCTTGAATGGCATGACAGCACAAATAGCAAAGCATGGGCATCTATTGACTCTTTCCTTTTAACCTCACCTAACCTGGGTCCCCTAACGTGGATCAGCCCCTCAGCCCGACCACCCCTCGCAAAGACATCCCAACTCTATACCCACCTTTTCAAGACCTGGGACATAATACGAGCCAAAGACAAGGGTATTTCTTCCCCTATCTCCCCGATGACACCAATATCACACAACGCCGAGTTCTTAGGAGGCCTATTGGCGGAGAGGCATTGCCCAGGCGGCATGTCAAATACAACCCCATTTGCCAACCTGGTCTCTAACCACACACTAAAAACACACTCACAAATGACAGACATAGCTGGGGGGAGTTTCTCCTCCTGGCTCAAATATGCCCAACTGACACACCTCCTGAAAATCTCACCCCATAAGGACAGTCTAACTAGAGAACTGACCCCATTTGAAAGGCTGTGCCTGTCGGGCTCCCCGCCCCGTAGCTCCCTCTCTATAGCAAAGAAAATGTTAGATAACACCCCTATGGCACTGCCCCCCTCATACAAGCTCCACTGGCAAGCAGAACTAGGGAGAGAAATATCTGAAGAGCAATGGCAGGCGATTGTCTATAGCACTTCCAAGTCCTCGTCCCTAGCTAGAATCTTGGAATTGAATCATAAGATCCTATTCCGCTGGTACCTCACACCCGAAAGAATTAAACAAATCTACCCGAGAGCAGGCGCCACTTGCTGGAGGGGGTGTGGAGCGGTGGGAACGATGGCCCATATATGGTGGTACTGTCCAGTGATCTCCCCTTTCTGGAGGAGAGTAGAGAGATTCCTTAAGGAGCTCATGGGTCCAACATTTAGCTTAACACCCCTCACTGCCCTCCTGAACCATAAATATGAAAAGATTTGTAAGATCAGATTGAAACTCCTACAAATTACCATTAATAGTGCGAAAGCACTCATCTCCCGGAAATGGAAATCCTCAAATGTCCCCACGACCCAGGAGTGGCTCCACCACATCTCGGAACTCTTGGAGGGGGAAGAGTATTCCTTCTTTCTTCAAGAATGGCAATCTGGCCTTCTTTCACGAAGTCCAGTTCTATTGGGAGTCTTTCTCCCACACCCTGAGAGAGACAACACACTCTATCCCACCCGGCATCCCTTAGGGAACAATGCCTCCGACCAGACCCCCCCTCCTCCCCCCTCCCTCCCCTCCTTTCCCTCCCCCCCTCCCTCCCCTCCTTCCCCCCCCTCCCTCCTCTCCTTTTTTCCCCTCCCTCTTTTCCCCTTCACCATATATTGCTCTTATGTTATACAGGCAGGTAAGGCTATATTAAAGGACAGAAAGGCATTTGTTATTTGTTTATAACTGTTTACAACTGTTAATACCTGTTTACAGTCATGTACGTTGCAGCCGAAATGTACAGACTCATTTATCTTCCAATTGCGTTACTGACTTAATATGCTGGGAACTTGTCACAGCCTAGAGGGCCGTCATTGGATCCCCCCACTTAATATGTCCCAATACAAGGACCACTTGGACTTTAAACTCCATGGACTTTTGCATAGTGTGGGGTCGCTGGCATCCACTTACCAACTGTACAATTGTTCCTAGAATCTGTGTTGTATTGTATCCCAATTATATTTCAATAAAAGTTTTATAAAACCAAAAAAAAAAAAATCTTTTTTATTAAACATTTTAAGACAATAAAACAACTGATGACAATTACCAATGTTTACATAGAGGTTACCTGTCTTACAAAAAAAAAAGAAAGATATGCAAATAGGCAAGCAAAGTCCCAAACAGAATGTTCATAGGACTCTGGAGAAGCTTTCCTAAGGCACAGCTCGAGAGTTGATATACAGTCAGACACATAACTGGTCCCCTGTTGCCCCTTGGTGGGAAAGAATGAGGTGTCCATACCATCTAGCAAGGGGTTAAAGCTGCTTTCAAACCTAGCCTGTCCAAATTACAAAAACTCTGCAGTGAGTTTTGCATGACAATATGCCCAAACTAGATCAGGCTAATATCTTTCAACAGAGAATAACAGAGGAGATTGAACCAGTAAAATAAAAGAAAACAAAGATAATTTCAACTTGTGTTATAAAATTTCAATAAACAACTTTTGTCACTATGTCAACATTTATGCTTCCTGAGGGAGTAGCAACTTCTCATCTTAGTATAATTATGTAAATAATACAGGTTCTGTGATCTTGTGTGAAGTCTCACAAATAAACCTATGTCCATCCAGCATCCCCGCTCCTTGCATCCTCCCGCCTCAGGGAAGTTATATGTGATTTGTCCCCCCCCCTACTTCACCGATTATCCAGTAGAACAAGATCTTATGAAAGGTGTCAGTTGTGTTCTGTATATGTGCGGCCGTTTCACACATAGAGTATACTAGTTTAAACTTTGATGATATTTCAGCCCAAGTAGGCGTCCCCGTTTTCCAGTACATCACTATACTGGTTCTAGTGATGGTGCATAGTATTCTTATGAAAGCATTAATATTATTATTACGATTTGGTATGTTCTTGTGCAAGAGTGCTTGTGAGATGGTGAGGGATATGTTTTCTAACAGTAGGTTACTTAGGAATCTGGACAATTCTGCCCAGATATCCTGGACCTTGGGGCAGTCCCACCACATGTGCAAGTAAGTTCCAAATTCGTTACACCCTCTATAGCAAAGTCTGGATCCCCCTTTCGTGGTGTAGGCAATCTGTAAAGGAGTCAGATACCAGCGAAAAGATGTCTTAATTATATTTTCCCTAAGGTCAGCCCTGAGTAAGCTTCTGCAGGAGTCCTGAAACAAGTCACCCCATTGGTCCAAATCTTTGCCCCCCCCCATGTCTGTCTCCCACCTAAGAAGCAGGGGTGTCTTGGTCTTGACTTTAACTCTTTGCAAGTCAATATACAACAGTGATATTGCCTTTTTTGGTCTGTTAGGAGCACTACACAATCTTTCTAGGTTTGTGGTTAAGTGTGTTGGGGTTTTAGCTAAGTAAGCTCAAACTGCAGAAGTGACCTGAAAATAGAGAAACCACTGTAGTGAAAGAGGCTCTAACCTTTGCTTCAGTTGAGAAAAGGACAGAGGGGAACCATTACAAACAAGGTCAGCCACTCTATAAAGGCCTTTGTTTTCCCATTTGCCAATTAAGGGCCTATAATCCTCGGAAACCAGGTATTTTATAGGTCTTTTTAAGGAGTTTACTGGGAAAATAGTCTGATTCCTAAGGGCTACCCGCCATTCTTGCATTAATAGTTTAGTGGTTAGGCCAACCCATGTTATCTCCTGCCCCTTGGATTCTGTGTTCCAAATGATCTCTTCTGGTAAACTCAACCCCCCTATTTCAGACTCCAACATGGACCTCAAAATATTACTATCTCTCCTACCACACAGAGAAATTTGGGCTAGTCTGGCTGCGTGGTAGTAATCGAGTAGGCTAGGTAGACCTACCCCACCCAACTGTCTATGTCTCGTCAAGATCTGATAGGGTATTCTGGCTTGGTTCCTGCCTCTAAGGAATATATGTAGTGCTGATTGGAGTGATTCAAGATGTTGTATGTTGACCTTCATAGGCAGCACTTTAAATAAGTAGAGCAGCCTTGGCAGTATGTTCATCTTAATGGACATTAGTCTCCCATACCATGAGAATATATATGTCTGCCATTTGGTGAGTTCTGAGCGAATTTTACTAAATAGTGGTGTGCAGTTTTGCTTATATAGGTGTGTGGAGTGGGATGTTAGGCTATTCCCAAGGTATTTTATGCTGTCTTTAACCTATCTTATTTCAAAGTTATCTTCTATTAATTTAATTTAATCGTAAGTTTGGGGAACTTGATAGGGAGGGCTTCACATTTTTCCAGGTTTATTTTATATCCCGAGATAGAGGAAAAGTCTTTGATAGTGTTATACAAGTTAGGTAGGGACAGGAGTGGCCTAGTCAGTGTCAATAAAACATCATCTGCAAAAAGAGTGATCTTATGAGTGAATTTCCCAATTTGTAATCCTGCTATATTTGGATTATTTCTAATAGTGGCTGCCAGTGGCTCTATACATATGGCGAACAAGAGTGGAGAGAGAGGGCACCCCTGTCTAGTGCCATTCTGGATCTGGATCATTTTGGATTAATGCCCAATTGCCCTGACCTGTGCCGTCGGTCTGGAATATACATTTTGAATCGCTGTGAGAAAGGGTCCATGAAACCCAATTTTTCTTAGAACAGTCCACATGTATGTCCAGTCCACCCTGTTGAATGCCTTCTCTGCATCCAGTGAAAGGAGCAGAGAAGGTACTCCCTTTTATTTTAGATAGTCCACCACCATCACCATCCTCTGTACATTGTCCGGGGCCTCCCTCCCTGAAACAAACCCCACCTGGTCCGGGTGTATAATTGTCGGGATTATCTGTTTAAGTCTGTTTGCCAGTATTTTAGTTACTATTTTAAGGTCCTGGTTTATGAGGTAGATGGGTCTGTAGCTGGTGCAATATTTGGAATTTTTGCCTAATTTTGGTAAGACTATAATTTTAGCTTGGAGTAATTCTGAAGGAATGTCATGACCATCCATGAGGTAGTTGGCAAATTTAACTAAATGAGGGAGTAATGTAGTTTTGAAGAGTTTATAATATTCACTCGGGAACCTGTCCGGTCCCGGTGCTTTCCCTGGTTTAAGGTCCTTAAGGACCATTAATATTTCTGCCTGCGCTACTTTGGCATTCAATAATTCCTGATCTGATTCTGATATCTTGCCTAGGTTAGCTAGCTCTAGGAAGTTTTGCAACCTATGCTGTACTGCACTGTTCTGGGCAACTTTATTGCCATCGTAGAGGTTACCATAGTAATTAGCGAACTCGTCTACAATCTCCTGTCAGGTGACCTGCTGAGCTCTGTATTAGTGGGATTGAAAAGGCTTGCTGGGTGTCCCTAATCTTTTTTGCTAGATATCTATCTGGCTTATTCCTGTATAAATAACTGAGGAGGATATAAGAGGAAGCATGAATAGAACAAGAAAAGCTACCCTATTAACTAGTTGGAGAGAGTCACAAGTTAAAATATTGCATCACGTATACTTAACCCCCTATGTTATGGCGAAATGGGGCAATTCTCAAAATAGCTGTTGCAAGCGATGTAGATATGTAAACGCAGATATAGTACATTGTATGTATTCATGCCCTAAAATTAAAACTTTTTGGTTAAAAATCACTTATTGGTTGAAAAAGAAATGTAAGATTAGACTAGACATTACCCCGAAAGAAGTTCTTTTCTTAGTAGAAGGTCAAATACTCGTTTTTTAAATACTATAATATTAATCGTAAGAAATATGATATTAAGTGAATGGAACTCCAAAAAGAGTTTAAGCATAAAGGTTTTCTTAAGGCGAATACAGCAGCAATTGACTTATGAACAATTCGACACAGACAATCAATCCGAAAAACAAATTGCAAAATTTATGCTTAAATGGGAACTATATATAAGATCACTAGATCGGGCAATGCAACAAATAATTATTAAACCATTTGAAAATTCAATATATATTCAAGAGGAACAACTTAGGGGGAGCTGGAGAGTGTAGGGTAGGAGCGGGACGGAGTGTGAGAGGTTTAAGGTCAAAATTAGTATTATATATAAAAAAAAAAAAATTCTTTCTTTTTTTTTTTTTTTTTTTTGTTGTTGCTTTTTTTTTTTTTTGTGTGGTTTTATTTTCATTTGTTCTATCGCCTTAGAGTTAGTAAGGTGCATGTACGAATAGACAATACAATGAGCTAAAAGAAGAGAAAGAGGGGAAGGAAGGAAGAAGGTTAAAAGATAGATAAGGGAGGGGGGAAAACGAGAGTAAAGACTACATTAATATATATTGAATATATTGTGTTAAATACTTATATAATATATATGGATATAAGAAGGAAAACGATGTTTATATGTTATTTAATAGCAGAAATATTATATCAATTGGATTTGTGAAATTGCGACTAGAGTCACTTTCAAGAAGATGATACTGTAATTGTAATAGTTAGCAATATGTTTTTGTTGTTTTTTTGTATTTTTTTCACATTGTATATACATGATATAATATATGATTATCTCAATAAAAAAATTGAAAGCAAAAAAAATAAAATAAAAAGTAATTTGTTTTCAATCTGTGTGCCGCTCTAATGGAGTGCTCGTTCAGGTATTTTGCTAGTGTTTGTTTTTTTGTGCTGTAATGAGCAAAGGGAAGAATTGGTGAGAGTTAATTTATGTATGCGTTCTAGTTCCTCTATCTCAGTGTACAGCTGTAATATATGGGACCTAATTTTCTTGTCATGTATGGCCTTTTCTTTGTAAGTCCCGAACTACTGATTACTGAACTACCCCTGAGAGAGTGACCACCGCCACTCAGAGGATAAGACACTCACCAGGCAAGTTACCGATATACACGTTCTCCTGTATCTATACAGTGGGTCACCTAGTCTGAACCCCCCAACATATTACATGGACATAGCAGGGACAATATACATAAGGTTGAAATATATGAAATGTATACCTAAGATCCAGAGTTCATAGAAAAATGCAAGCACCAGGTGGCCTGGAGGATAACATCAATACATACCTGGTTAAGACATAAAGGAGGAATCTGCTATATACTAGGAATGTCAATGAGGACATTGAACATTAAGTATATGGACTGAATCTCAAATAATTAAATACTGGGATATCAGTAATATGTTGTACATCTATATACTTACTAGAGATGGAAGTGCACAATATAATAAGATGCTATTAGGTACAGTGATTTAATAAGATTGAGAAGAGTTAATTGTAGATGGCTAAGAACCACTTGAAAGCTATTCTTTTTTCTAATGTTAATCATTAGAAATATGTTATGTAAATTTACATGTTTTATTGCTTTTAATGTGTGATAGGAAACAATTGTGTTACATAATGTCATCTAACTGGGCAAATAGCCAAGGATTACACTAAAAATCTTGTCATGATAGTAGACATGGGGAACTTTATTTGTTGGTAATGTACAACAGCAGCGAAGCATAGCACATTCCAGCTGATCAGCTGCATCCATGTACAGATATTAATACACTAAGTAGTTCCGACACATGACAGTTACCATGACAACCAGTATAACAACTTATCAAGCTGAGTGTAGCATTAAAGAATAAAGGTACGACAGAGGCCATAAGCATAGAGTGACATGCTTTTAGATGACAAGCCGATATGCGTGGAGGTAACACATGTTAGTAGAGTAAGAGTCCTCTAATACACAATTCACACGATCACCGTAATGTTAAATTATAAGATGCCCTCGAACTGACGGCTAAATTTTCTTTTTGTGAAACACATTTGGCCCAAGATAAGCCATTATAGTGAGGCTTAAATATTTTGCAATAACGGAATGTAAAAGCATATTTAGTTTATTTCATTTTATTTTTGATTCAACACACCGGAAGTTCTGTAGAGTGTAATACTTTGGTTAGCACACTCTGGAACGCAAACAGTGCGTTCCAGCACGAGTATTTGGCGTTATTTTCACTGAGTGAACACAGGTATTTGTTATTTTGTTATTTCACATATGTGTATATAAGGTTGTATGTGTGACACTGTAATTGTGCTGATGACGGGGATGAGTTCCCTGAAAACGTTACATTAAACAGAGATTTTTTTCTCCACTTCAAAAAAACCTGAGAGTGCATTTGTTTCCATGGTATATTGATTGTATTCCTGCACCCAGGCAGATGGAGGGTAAAACTGTATACTGGACGGTATTATATATATATATATATATATATATATATACTCACCAGCCACATTATTAGGTGCTCCTGTTCAATTGCTTGGTAACACAAATTGCTATGTAGCCAATCACATGGCAGCAACGCAATGCATTTAGGCATCTAGACGTGGTGAAGACAACTTGCTGAAGTTCAAACCAAGCATCAGAAAGGGGAAGAAAGGGGATTTAAGTAACTTTAAACGTGGCATGGTTGTAGGTTCAGACTGGTTGGTCTGAGTATTTAAAAACACTGCTAATCTACTGGGATTTTTCCGCACAACCATCTCTAGGGTTTACAGAGAATTGTCTGAAAAAGAGAAAATATCCAGTGAGTGGCAGTTGTGTAGATGGAAATGCCTTGTTGATGTCAGAGGTTAGAGGAGAATGGGCAAACTGGTTCGAGCTGATAGAAAGGCAACAGTAACTCAAATAACCACTCATTACAACCAAGATATGCAGAATACCATAGTAACAAGATAGTAGGTAAAGTAATACTAATGTTAAGTACCTATAGGTGCCAAATGTTTTTGTAATCAACAAGCACCTGTTAGGGGGGCAATATAGCACTATGGAGACTCATAGATAAATGAGTTACAAAGTCATTAGGGGTCTGGCTTCATAGAGTTCATACTTTCATTTTTTATCTGTTTACTCTCTATGATAACTGTTGATTGCCAATAGCTTGTAAATGTGTGTTATATTCTGAGATCAGACGTTGTTAATCTAGCCCCCGCTATAGAAGGGGCTTAAGCAGACAGAATCTATTACACTGAATAGCTGTGCTAAAGTTAACTGTGCAAGCAAGGACTTTATAATTACAGATAGAGTATTAGCTAGATAGCTTTAATCTCGCAATCTGACATCCAACATATTAACAGGTCCTCTTGCTACAGCATTATTTTTTAATTTATTAATAGCCGGCTATAAAAGATATTGTTTATATCTGACTGTTTGATATTATACAAACCAAGTACAATGTTTCATATCTAGACACATGACCTAGAGATTTTAAGCAGGCAAAATCTATTACACTAAACAGCTGTGCTAAAGTTGACTGTGCAAGCAAGGACTTTATAATTACAGATAGAGTATGTATTTACAGACAAATATACTGTATATGTATGTATACTTATATGGACATATATATAAGTGAATAAAGATGTATTTATGAATAAATAGAACATATTCTGCTATGTGAAGTACATTGGAATGTGAAATATTAATATTTTAATGTCGGGTTAGCACACTTGAGAATATGTGATCGGGTTTGCCGAAAAGTAGGGAGTTAGGTTTTTTGTTCCACTTTTTTTGCTCTGTTGGCTACTATCGGGAAATATGTTAACGCAATCACAATATTCTAAGTTTGGATTTTTGTGCACATTGGGTTAGCGTGTGAGTGAAAACTTTTTACTTTCAACATGTATTACGAGTGTTATTCCATGAACTCAAAAAGCTTTCTTCTAGCAGAGTTAGCTCTTCAGAGGGAGCATTAAATACTGCTACACTTGTAATCTATTCCATTATGGGCTAGATTACACGTGGGATGCTAATATTTATACACAAGCGATATAAGAATATTGTGGGCACATTAATTTGCACGTTTATTACAAGTTGAAAGTAAACACATTAGCGCAAGTTTATTTAAGACCTGTAGACCTTGTGTAAAGGGTTAGATCTAAAATAAAAGTTGCACCAAATACAACATACATACATTAAAATAAACCGTTACACTCATATAAACACTATATAATAAAAATTATACATAACATATGAATATTTTTTTTATAAGGGTTATATATATATATATATATATATATATATATATATATATATATATATATATATATGTGTGTGTGTGTGTGTGTCTAAATCATAATTATATATTAATATTTAATAATATGTTTTACTGTGTATTTACTGTAAATATTTAAATATTTCACATGTTCTTTATATAGGGGAAAATGTTATTTGTATTTTAAATTAATATATATATGTTTTTTATATGTAGTATAAATATATAAAAAAACATATATAATTCTCCCAGAAATGATAAGCACAATCTTACAAATTGTTCAGCAGCCAGGGTGCACTTTAACATATATCACCGTCCCAGCAAAAAAGGCACTCACTGTTTTCCATAAAAAATAACTTTTAATTTCAATCCATCTTTAAAAGTGACATGTCACTTTTAAAGATGTATTGAAATTAAAAGTTATTTTTTATGGAAAACAGTGAGTGCCTTCTTTGCTGGGACGGTATATATATATATATATATATATATATATATATATATATATATATATATTCTATGGATTACTTAGAATTTTTTAGTACATCTATTATATTTGTTTACATTAATTATAAATATTTTTCAATATTTTATAGTTCTTAATTATAATTATTTTTCAATATTTTATAGTTAATAAATACATAACACTATTATAATAAGCTGTGTTCTCAGTAAATATAATTTTTAACCAAATTGATTCCTGCTTTGGAATTCTTCAATAAACATCAGAAGTTTTCCATATACTTCCATCTGTGATTATATTCCATTTAGTAGATCCAGTTATTTGTATGTTCTACACCATCTTTGGGCTCTTCATTTTAAAATGTCGTTTGAAGACTACGAGACTATCCCCTAAAGCGGCTAGCCCGCTTTATTCACACAGAACGTATTTTGCAGCTGAAAGAGAAATTGAAGCTGATTCCTCCGACCTTTGAAAGGGAAGTTTTACATGTAGAACCTTACATTTCTTAAAGGGACACTGAACCCATTTTTTTTATTTTGGTATTCAGATAGAGCATGCAATTTTAAGCAACTTTCTAATTTACTCCTATTATAATTTGTTCTTTGTTCTCTTGCTACCTTTATTTGAAAAAAGGGCATCTAAGTTTGTTTTTTTTGGTTCAGAACTACGGACAGTACTTTTTTATTGGTGGGTGATTTTATCCACCAATCAGCAAGAACAACCCAGGTTGGTCATCAAAAATGGGCCGGCATCTAAACTTACATTCTTGCATTTCAAATAAAGATACCAAGAGAATGAAGAAAATTTGATACGGGATAGCAGATACCCAAGATGTGGAACTTCCACGCAAGAGTCACTAGAGAGGGAGGGATAAAATAAAGACAGCCAATTCCGCTGAAAAAATAATCCACAACCCAAATCAAAAGTTTTAATCTTATAATGAAAAAAACTGAAATTATAAGCAGAAGAATCAAACTGAAACAGCTGCCTGAAGTACTTTTCTACCAAAAACTGCTTCAGAAGAAGAGAAAACATCAAAATGGTAGAATTTAGTAAAAGGATGCAAAGAAGACCAAGTTGCTGCTTTGCAAATCTGATCAACAGAAGCTTCATTCCTAAAAGCCCAGGAAGTAGAAACTGACCTAGTAGAATGAGCCGTAATCCTTTGAGGCGGGGACTTACCTGACTCTACATAAGCATGATGAATCAAAGACTTTATCCAAGACGCCAAAGAAATGGCAGAAGCTTTCTGACCTCCCCTGGAACCAGAAAAGATAACAAATAGACTAGAAGTCTTTCTGAAATCTTTAGTAAGCATAGGTTCAAACGGAGGAGCCTGTAAAGCCCTCAGAACCAAATTAAGACTCCAAGGAGGAGAAATTGACTTAATGACAGGTTTGATACGAACCAAAGCCTGTACAAAACAATGAATATCAGGAAGATTAGCAATCTTTCTGTGAAAAAGAACAGAAAGAGCAGAGATTTGTCCTTTCAAAGAACTTGCAGACAAACCTTTATCCAAACCATCCTGAAGAAACTGTAAAATTCTAGGAATTCTAAAAGAATGCCAGGAGAATTTATGAGAAGAACACCAAGAAATGTAAGTCTTCCAGACTCGATAATAAATCTTCCTAGACACAGATTTACGAGCCTGTAACATAGTATTAATTACTGAGTCAGAGAAACCTCTATGACTAAGAATCAAGCGTTCAATTTCCATACCTTCAAATTTAATGATTTTAGATCCTGATGGAAAAATGGGCCTTGAGATAGAAGGTCTGGTCTTAACGGAAGTGTCCAAGGTTGGCAACTGGCCATCCGAATGAGATCCGCATACCAAAACCTGTGATGCCATGCTGGAGCCACCAGCAGTACAAATGAACGTTCCATTAGAATTTTGGAAATCACTTTTGGAAGAAGAACTAGAGGCGGAAAGATATAGGCAGGATAATTCCAAGGAAGAGACAACGCGTCCACTGCTTCCGCCTGAGGATCCCTGGATCTGGACAGATACCTGGGAAGTTTCTTGTTTAGATGAGAGGCCATTAGATCTATTTCTGGAAGTCCCCAGATTTGAACAATCTGAAGAAATACCTCTGGGTGAAGAGACCATTCGCCCGGATGTAACATCTGGCGACTGAGATAATCCACTTCCCAATTGTCTACACCTGGGATGTGAACCACAGAAATTAGACAGGAGCTGGATTCTTCTTTCATAGCTTGAGGACTGTGAATCCCACCTTGATGATTGACATACGCCACAGTTGTGACATTGTCTGTCTGAAAACAAATGAACGATTCTCTCTTCAGAAGAGGCCAGAACTGAAGAGCTCTGAAAATCGCACAGAGTTCCAAAATGTTGATTGGTATTCTCGCCTCCTGAGATTCCCAAACCCCCTGCGCTGCCAGAGATCCCCATACAGCTCCCCAACCTGAAAGACTCGCATCTGTTGAGATTACATTCCAGGTTGGACGAACAAAAGAGGCCCCTTGAATTAGACGATGGTGATTCAACCACCAAGTCAGAGAAGATCGAACATTTGGATTTAAGGAGCAAAGGGGATTGCGTCCGATGCAGCAGTCATGAGACCTAGAATTTCCATGCACAAAGCTACCGAAGGGAATGACTGAGACTGAAGGTTTCGACAAGCTGAAACCAACTTCAGACATCTCTTTTCTGTTAAAGACAAAGTCATGGACACTGAATCTATTAGAAAGCCCAAAATGGTTACCTTTGTCTGAGGAATCAATGAACTCTTTGGAAAATTGATCCTCCAACCATGTCTTTGAAGAAACGACACAAGTTGATTCATATGAGATTCTGCAGAATGTAAAGACTGAGCAAGTACCAAGATATCGTCCAAATAAGGAAATACCGCAATACCCTGTTCTCTGATTACAGAGAGAAGTGCACGAGAACCTTTGAAAAGATCCTTGGAGCTGTTGCTAGGCCAAACGGAAGGGCAACAAACTGGTAATGCTTGTCTAGAAAAGAGAATCTCAGGAACTGATAGTGATCTGGATGAATTAGAATATGAAGATATGCATCCTGTAAGTCTATTGTAGACATATAATGCCCTTGCTGAACAAAAGGCAGAATAGTCCTTATAGTCACCATTTTGAATGTTGGTACCCTTACATAACGATTCAATATTTTTAGATCCAGAACTGGTCTGAAGGAATTCTCCTTCTTTGGTACAATGAATAGATTTGAGTAAAACCCCAGACCCTGTTCCAGAACTGGAACTGGCATAATTACCCCAGCCAACTCTAGGTCTGAAACACATTTCAGAAATGCCTGAGCCTTCACTGGGTTTACTGGAATGCGAGAGAGAAAAAATCTCACAGGTGGCCTTACCTTGAAACCTATTCTGTACCCTTGTGAAACAATGTTCTGAATCCAAAGACTGTGAATCGAATTTATCCAAATATCTTTGAAATATCGTAACCTGCCCCCTACCAGCTGTGCTGGAATGAGGGCCACACCTTCATGTGGACTTGGGAGCTGGTTTTGACTTTCTAAAAGGCTTGGATTTATTCCAGACTGGAGAAGGTTTCCAAAAGGAAACCGTTCCTTTAGGGGAAGGGTCAGGCTTCTGTTCCTTATTCTGACGAAAGGAACGAAAACGATTTGCAGTCCTGTATTTACCTTTAGATTTTTTGTCCTGAGGCAAAAAGGTTCCTTTCCCCCCAGTAACAGTTGAAATAATAGAATCCAACTGTGAACCAAATAATTTATTACCTTGGAAAGAGAGAGAAAGCAATGTTGACTTAGAAGTCATATCTGCATTCCAAGATTCAAGCCATAAAGCTCTTCTAGCTAAAATAGCTAAAGACATATACCTGACATCAATTCTAATGATATAAAAAATAGCATCACAAATAAAGTTATTAGCATGTTGAAGAAGTTTAACAACGCTTTAAGCATTATGGTCTGACACTTGTTGCGCTAAAGCCTCCAACCAGAAAGTGGAAGCTGCAGCAACATCAGCCAAAGAAATAGCAGGCCTAAGAAGATTACCTGAACATAAATAAGCTCTCCTTAGAAAGGATTCAAGCTTCCTATCTAAAGTATCCTTAAAGGAAGTACTATCCACCGTAGGAATAGTAGTACGTTTAGCAAGAGTAGAGATAGCCCCATCAACTTTAGGGATTTTGTCCCAAAACTCTAATCTATCAGATGGCACAGGGTACAATTTCTTAAACCTTGGAGAAGGTGTAAATGAAGTACCCAGACTATTCCATTCCCTAGAAATTACTTCTGAAATAGCATCAGGAACTGGAAAAACTTCTGGAATAACTACATGAGGTTTGAAAACCGAATTTAAACGCTTAGTAGATTTAGTATCAAGAGGACTAGACTCCTCCATATCTAATGTAATTAACACTTCTTTAAGTAAAGAACGAATAAACTCCATCTTAAATAAATATGAAGATTTATCAGTGTCAATATCTGAGGCAGAATCTTCAGAACCAGATAGATCCTCATCAGAAACAGATAAGTCAGAATGATGGCGGTCACTTAAAAATTCATCTGAAATATGAGAAGTTTTAAAAGACCTTTTACGTTTACTGGAAGGAGGAATAACAGACAGAGCCTTCCTAATAGATTTAGAAACAAAATCTTTTATAATAACAGGGACATCCTGAACATTAGATGTTGAAGGAACAACAACAGGTAATGGATTATTACTAATGGAAACACAATCTGCATTAGAAAGTTTATCATGACAGTTATCATATATATATTATATATATGACGCCCACATTTTCTGGCGCCAAGAATGACGCCCACATTATTGGCGCCAAGTACAACGCCCATATTTTTTGGCACCAAGTATGAAGCCACATCCTGTGACGCCAACCCAAATTTTTGGCGCAAAAATAGTCTGAACACAAATACGTCAAAAAATTACGCAACCACGCACAAACTTCCGGCGTCAATTAGGGCGATGGAAATGACCAAATTTTTGCGGCAAAAAAGTCCGCGCCAAGAATGACGCAATAAATTGTAGCATTTTCAGCCCCCCCGCGAGCCTAACAGCCCACAGAAAAAAAAAGTCAAATTGAATTTTTTTTTTTTTTTTTTTAAAGGTAAGAAAAAAATATTATTCATATGCATTATCCCAAATAATGAAACTGACTGTCTGAAATAAGGAATACTGATTATCCTGAATCATGGCAAATATAAGTTTAAAGACATATATTTAGAACTTTACATATAAAGTGCCCAACCATAGCTTTGAGTGTCATAATAAAATAAGACTTACTTACCCTAAGACACTCATCTACATATAGTAGATAGCCAAACCAGTACTGAAACGAGAATCAGTAGAGGTAATGGTATATAAGAGTATATCGTCTATCTGAAAAGGGAAGTAGGAGAAGAAATCTCTACGACCGATAACAGAGAACCTATGAAATAGATCCCCTAGAGGAAGACCATTGTATTCAAATAGGCAATACTCTCTTCACGTCCCTCTGACATTCACTGCACTCTGAGAGGAAAACCTGGCTCCAGCCTGCTGCGAAGCGCATATCAACGTAGAATCTAGCACAAACTTACTTCACCACCTCCATGGGAGGCAAAGTTTGTAAAACTGAATTGTGGGTGTGGTGAGGGGTGTATTTATAGGCATTTTGAGGTTTGGGAAACTTTGCCCCTCCTGGTAGGAATGTATATCCCATACGTCACTAGCTCATGGACTCTTGCTAATAACATGCAAGAAAAATTGGTTTCATTGTCCCTTTAATGTAAAGAAAACTGTGATGTGAAATTTTCTGTAGGGTTAGTGCACAAACGATAAGTGTAAGGTTTTTTTCTTCTGTGCTCCTCATGGAAGTCTATGGGGAGAAAAAGTTAGCGCGGTCACAATATCCAAGGTCCTTAAGTTAGCTTGCAATGGGTTGTGCTCACATGCAAAGGTTTTACTTTCAACTTGTAATTAATGTGCACGCTAGCCTGTGCACTGAAAAGGATTCCTTTTAGCAATGTTTACGCTTGAGGGGAGCGTTAAATACTGTTCCACTTATAATCTAACCCTACATATATATATATATATATATATATATATATATATATATATAAATACACAATGGGTCCAAAGTACAAGTCCAGGCAAAGATTTAAAAAAGTAGTAGAAAAACCTTTATTCCAAAATTCGATAAAACCATAAATTGAGTCAAACCTTACACATCACAAAGGTGGATGCAGGGTATACAAAGTGAAGCCGTGCTCCTCAGCAGACATGTTTTGTGTTCAATGCACTTGTTCACTGCATATATATATATATATATATATATATATATATATATATATATATATATATATATTTATATACAGGGTAGTTTTTCAAAGAGTATAATTCAGTCATCATTTTTTTTCACACGTTGTAGCACTTTTTTTGCTAAATACAGAATGTTCTTGAATTAAAGAAATAAAATATTGGCTGGGAAATTTAGAATTGATTTAATTATTTATTTATTTATTTATTTTCAAAAAAGTTTTATTGCAATAAATCAAAATGTATTTTACATATTATTCTCGGGCAACAAGCCCTTAGCATTATTACAGATATATCATATATCCAATAACAAGTGATGGGTGATGACACCCATAGGTCCATAGGGTGTCATATTGGTGTGTCCCTGAGAACTTATGGGGCAAATGTAAACAAGCATGCAAATATGCAAAAGGCACGAGGAGCCAAACAGACTCAGTATATTATTTTAAAATTTCAAATCAAAACATGTAATAGCATGCTATTTCCATACAATAAACAATCTGTGCATATTAATAGACATTTTTATTTGATAACAAGGTTTCCTGAGAATGGGTAAGGCAAGGCCCTCCCACCTATTTATGAAAATAGACGAGAGAATATATAAGGCAAGGCCCTCCCACCTATTTATGAAAATAGACGAGAGAATATACCTAGTTAATGTAAGTCCAAACTGCCTATAAAGTTAAACCAAAATGCGCCTCTCCCTCTCCTGCTCCCCCCCCCCCCAGTCAATAATGTTTCCAGGCCATTGTGATATTGTGTATTGTAACTATTAATTCATTGGCCTGTCTAGCTTCTGACATTCCTTCCACAGCATCAGCATAGACTCGTGTATGTCTAATGTCCCAACTTGCGTGTTGTGGTGGTACCTTTCTAAGTGCAATAAAGTGTCTACTTGTTGTTTCCACTCCTCTAGTGATGGTGTTACTTTATTTTTCCAGTGTTTTGGGATCAGCATCATTGCCCCGTTTAACATGATTAGTCTAAGTGCGTTGGCGGCTTTGTTTTCAAGGCGGGGCAGTGAAAGGAACAGTAATGTTTTGGGGCTATTTTGCACTGATTTCCCTGTTGCTACCCTAATGTGTTCAAGTATCTCTGTCCAATACCTATCCAGCCCTGGGCAATCCCACCATATAGGAGTTAATGTTCCCTCTTTTCCACACTCCCTCCAGCATTTTCCTGAGGTTGTTTTATATATTTGTTTCAGTCTGTTGGGTGTGAGGTACCATCTTGATAAAAATTTGTAACTTGATTCTTGCACCCTAGTTGAAATTGAGGATTTTTTCGTAATTGGGAATGCTGTTAACCAGTCCTGCAACTCCATATCTAGTTGTAATTCAGTTTCCCATGCTTTAGTGTAAGTAGGTAAAGTTTGTGCATCTTCTATGAGCAGTAATTTATATAGAATGGATATAGCATGTGCCGTTTGTATGTCATATATAGATAGAAACATAGAAACATAGATATTGACGGCAGATAAGAGCCATAGGCCCAGCAAGTCTGCCCGACCTTACCTAACAGTATAAACTTATCTAGTTCGTAGGATAGCCCTATGCTTGTCCCATGCATTTTTAAAGTCCCCCACAGTGTTTGTTGCTACTACCTCTTGAGGAAGTTTATTCCATAAATCAATCACCTAAGTATTTCATTTTGGTGTCTTGCCTTCTGAGTGGGCATTCTCGTAGGGTGTTATTAAGTATCACTGTATCGCATGTTATATTTAATAGTTCGGACTTCGAGAGATTTAACTGGAAATTCAATACCCTCCCATAAGCTTTAAAATACCTCTAACACTATAGGCAGTGATGTGTCAATGTTTGTCAAGGTGAGTAAGATAGCGTCTGCGTATAATGCCAGTTTATAGCTTCTAGTTGCGATAGTGAGGCCCGACACTCGTTTATCCTGTCTGATGGTTTGGGCTAGTGCTTCTATTGTGATCGTGAAGAGTATGGGGTAAAGCGGACAGCCCTGTCTCGTACAGTTCCTAATCAAAAAAATTTTCGAAAGAAGCCCATTCACTTTTACTTTTGCAGTAGGGTTTCGATATAGTGAAAAATTCAACTGTATAAATGTATTGCTAAATTTCATTTTGCAAAGGACTGTCTTTAGAAATTGCCAATTTACTCTATCAAATGCCTTTTCAGTGTCTGTAGATATGAGGGCCATTGGTAGGTTGTTTAACTGAGCATAAGAGGTCAGTTGGAATGTCCTAAGTGTGTTATCGTGGGCTTCCCTTCCAGGGACAAATCCCACCTGATCTGGGTGTATCAAGCTGGGTAGATATTTATTAATTCTAGTGGCTAAGATTTTGGCAAATATTTTTATATCTGAATTTAATAGTTATATGGGTCTATAATTCTCTGGTCTGTCCGGGTTGTTCCCCGGTTTGGGGAGAACCGTAATGTTGGCTTCCAGCATGCTGTCTGAAAAGCCCCCTTCCCTAAGTAGTGAGTTAAATAATGTGGTCAGTGGTTCTAGTAAATGATGTAGGTACAACTTATAATATTTTATACTAATGCCATCCAGTCCCGGACTTTTGCCATTTGGCATATTCTTGATGGCTGTTTTAATTTCCTCAGGTGTTATGGGTAAATCCAAGGTGTCCGAATCTTCTCTATTTAAATTGTTAAGTTGTATACCTGCTAGAAAACTATCAATATCTTCCTGCCTACCCTCTGTCTATATGTTATACAGCGCCCGTAGTATTGTCTGAAGATGTCAGCTATTTGAATACTGTCTTTTTGTGTTTGACCTGTCATGTCTGTGTCACGGAGTACTGAAATCAGAAAGCTAGGAGATATATATATATATTGTAAGATTAAAGGACCACAACTGCTAGGAAATCATAGATAGGCATAAATTGTTTTGCAAAAGTGATTATTATAGGATACATATGGTGAACCTGCGCAACAATGTAGCACTCAATAATCACGGTATGCAATGTTTCATTTACAGGTGTAGTTTGCAATTACTCCCTATAGCTGCCACATGTGTCAGGGTTGACACTGTGGTAGAAAAAATAGCAGCAGGGGTAAATACAAGCAAACCTGAGGTATAATAAGTCATGTGAAAACATACGATATATACATGAGAGTGGAACATGATAAGTTTAAATATGGCTGCCAAAAAGTGAGAGCATATTAGGGTAAAGTATATATCAGTGAAGAAAAAGCAGTAAGAAAAAAGGTACTCGAAAATTTAGGCACATAGTAAGGCTTTCTGCCAAATACTGCGGTAGCTCAGAGGTACTGAGTGGGACTAAGCTTATCAAGCTAGGGTGCAGGTTAGACAGGCCGATTACGGGGAGCGAAAAGGGTTTCTGACCCGCTGCTTGGAGCGGAGAGACGCAGCTGGCGGATGATGTCACCGCGTTCCGGTACTGAGCACTATAGAATGTCAGGCAGGGAGAGCGGATGGCTCGCTGGAACTGCAATCCGGCAGAGGAGTTTGGTAAGTCCTTAGAGGCTGAGTGCAGGGTAGAAGTATATGATATCCAAGGATGGGATATAAACGGCAAACGGAGTAGAGGATTAAGGAAAGCTCTTGGAGTTCCTGGATCTGTAGATTGTGAACAGCGTTCACAAACGGCAAAGGTTCGCAGGTGATCACAGAAGAAAACTGCAATACTAAGCAATGAGATGTAGTAAGGAGGAGCCTTAAATAGGGAGAGAAGTGAGCCTGCTGTAGGTCTTAAAGGAACAGTAAAAGACAGAGATAATGAAGTGGAAGCGTGATACCTGACAGAATCCCCCTTTCAAGGAGCCACTCCGGGGCTCAAGGCTTCGGGCGATCTGGATGTCGCTGATGAAATAAAGAGAGCAAACGTGGAGCAGAAATGTTGCAAGCTGGTTCCCAGGAGTCTTCATCGTGAGAGTAACCTTTCCAATGAATGAGGTACTCCAACTGACCTCTGCGAGTACGCAAGTCCAATATAGTCCATACCTCATACTCCAAGGTGTCAGGATAGGTTAAGTCCAGAGTTAGACCCAAATGCTAAAATGAAGTTAGAATAACACTCTAGCACTGTGAGTATATTCCCGGACCTGACCCTGTGACAGCTGCAATAGTATACTCACAGAAATAAACTGGAAGATGATACAGCAGGGTCAGGAGAAGAACTTCGGGTAGATAAGGGTTAACCAAAAGAGTAATCCATCAAGCAATAACCGGCAACATGGAATCAGGCAGGCAGGGGTTAACCAGAAGAGTTTGTCAAACAAGCAAAGTTCCAGCAGCGTGTAATCAGGCAGGTTGGGGTTAAACAGTAGAATGGTCAAACAAGCAAAGTCCAGCAACGTGTAATCAGGCAGTTTGGGGTTAAACAGTAGAATGGTCTAGCAAGCAAAGTTCCAGCAGTGTGTAATCAGGCAGTTTGGGGTTAAACAGTAGAATGGTCAAACAAGCAAAGTCCAGCAACGTGTAATCAGGCAGTTTGGGGTTAAACAGTAGAATGGTCTAGCAAGCAAAGTCCAGCAATATGTAATCAGGCAGTTTGGGTTAAACAGTAGAATGGTCTAGCAAGCAAAGTTCCAGCAATGTGTAATCAGGCAGTTAGGGGTTAAACAGTAGAATGGTCTAGCAAGCAAAGTTCCAGCAGCGTGTAATCAGGCAGTTTGGGGTTAACAGTAGAAATGTTCAAACAAGCAATAGTCCAGATAACAGGAATCAGGCAGGAAGGGTTAAGCGGGTAGGAATCCAACAAGCAAGTAATTCCGATTCAAAACAAGTAATCCAAAAGTTACTTACAAGCCAGGAACAGAACAAACAGGCCCCGAGGTGAGGAGACGCCGGAATAAGAAGGCCCTCTGACGTCAGCAGAAGGGGCCGAGGAGAACAAGGTTGCTAAGCAACCAAGAAAGCGCTACCGCGCTGTACAGAAGGAAGTGATCAGCAGCTGAGCGATCGCGACAGTGCCCCCTCCTCAAGGACCCCTCCGGGGAACACGAACAGGTTTAGAGGGATTCTGAGCGTGGAACTGTTTGATCAAAGCAGAAGCACGGACATGAGAAGCAGGTTCCCAAGAACGTTTAGTGATGGGATATCCCTTCCAGTGGACCAAATAATATAGACGGTTACCCTGTAATCTGGAATCAAGAATATGACTGATCTCAAATTCTGAAGTACCATCCACAAGGAACCGAGAGGGAACTTTACAATTGGTGGAAAACCGGTTAGAGACTGCCGGTTTAAGAAGAGATACGTGAAAGACAGGGTAAATCTTCAAGTTGTCTGGTAAAGCCACCCTGTAGGCAGTAGAACAAACCTTGGAAACAATCCTGAATGGTCCAATGTATGGTCCGAAAAGAGGGTGCCTTCCGGCATCTGCGATCAGCGAATCGTTTATACTTTGAGAAGAGAGAAGAGGTATTTCCCGAACCTTCTTCCAGTGTTTACAAAGATTTCTCACTGTACGATCTGCTCCAGGAACTCCAGAACCTCCCGAAGACATAGGAAAAGTTCTAGGCGCAAATCCATAGGCTACCTTAAAAGGAGAAGTCTGTAAAGAAGAATTGAAATGGGAATTGTAAGCAAGTTCAGCTAAAGGAAGAAGTTGAGACCAATTGGAGTGCTGATGATTAACATAGTGCCTGAGATAGGATTCAAGAGATTGATTTACCCGCTCAGTTTGACCGTTGGACTGAGGATGATGAGCAGTAGAAAGAGATATGGTAACTCCAAACTGTTTGCACAGAGATTTCCAAAATCTTGAGACAAATTGAACTCCACGAGCAGAAACAATGTCCCAAGGAAAACCATGTAATCTGGTGATATGGAGAATAAACAATTCAGCAAGTTTCTGGGCCGATGGTAATCCAGGTAATGGAACAAAATGAGCTGCTTTGGAAAACCTGTCTACCACAACCCATATGGTCTTGTTTCTGGCAGAATTAGGAAGATCTGTAATAAAGTCCATGGAAACATGGGACCAGGGATAATACGGAACAGGTAGAGGTTGTAAGAGTCCAAGAGGTAAAGATGAAGACTGTTTATTAGAGGTACAGGAATGACAAGCTGCAACATAATCCTTGACATCTTTGCCCATGGAAGGCCACCAGACATGTTGTTTGAGTCTCCACAAAGTATTACGCACTCCTGGATGTCCAGATAGAACATTATCATGAGCCCAACGAAGAAGTTTTAGGCGGAATTCAGTAGGTACAATTAAGATCCCAGGAGGTATGTTAAAGGATGAAGGAACAGAAGCTTGAACAGACTGTAATGCTTGGAAAGGAAATGTAGACAACTGAGCTAGAACTTTAGCAGGGCGGAGAATGGGTTCAGAATCCAAAAATGTAGAATCAGAGGCTAGAAATTGTCTAGATAAAGCGTCTGCTTTCGTATTCTTAGAACCAGGAATATAAGAGAGGACAAAATTAAATCTGGAGAAGAACAAAGCCCATCGGGCTTGACGTGAGTTGAGGCGTTTGGCAGTATGAAGATACAGAAGATTTTTATGATCCGTGAGAATAAGAATTGGTTGAACCGTGCCTTCAAGCAGATGTCTCCAATCTTCCAAAGCCATTTTAATAGCTAACAATTCCTTGTTACCGACGTCATAATTCAGTTCAGAAGTATTGAACTTCTTGGAGAAAAATCCCACAGGAAGGATCTTGCTAGAAACAGGATTTCGCTGAGATAGTACTGCCCCAGCAGCGATCAGAGAAGCATCCACTTCAAGGATGAATTGGAGACTCGGAACAGGATGGCAAAGAATGGGAGCAGAAGTAAATGCAGATTTCAGAGATTCAAATGCCTGTAAGGCTTTATCATACCAATGCTTGCAATCCTGACCCTTCTTAGTAAGAGCAGTAAGGGTTGCTGAGATGTTAGCAAAGTCTTTTATGAACTTACGATAGTAATTGGCAAACCCCAGGAACCTTTGAAGAGATTTTAAGGAAGTAGGTCTAGGCCAGTCTATAATTGCCGACAGTTTGTCAGAATCCATCTTGAATCCAGATGGGGAAATAATGTAACCCAGGAAATGAATAGATTCTTGATGAAAAGAGCACTTTTCAAGCTTGGCAAAGAGAGAATTTTCACGTAATCTCTGGAGTACTAGTGTAACATGATGAACGTGGTCCTGTAAATTCCGGGAATAAATCAAAATATCATCAAGATAGATAATAACGAATTGATTAAGATAGTCTCTGAATATTTCATTAACAAAATGTTGAAAAACTGCAGGGGCATTGCATAACCCAAAAGGCATAACTAAAAATATTCATAATGTCCAAACCTTGTGTTGAAGGCAGTTTTCCACTCGTCCCCTTTACGAATTCTGACCAAATTATATGCCCCACGAAGATCCAATTTGGTAAAGATGGAAGCACCCTGGAGACGGTCAAATAATTCGGGAATGAGAGGAAGTGGATAACAATTCTTGATTGTAATTTGATTTAGAGCTTGATAGTCAATGCAAGGACGAAGGCCTCCATCTTTCTTTTCCACAAAGAAAAAACCTGCTCCTACTGGAGAAGAAGAAGGGCGGATAAAACCTTGGGCCAAATTATCCTTGATATACTCCTCAAGAGAAACATTTTCTTGATGAGAAAGTGGGTATGTTTTACCCTTAGGTAGAGGAGCTCATGGTAGTAGGTCAATGGGACAATCAAAGGTCCGGTGTGGAGGTAATACTTCAGCATCCTTTTTAGAAAAGACATCACAGAACGAATGATAATGTCCAGGCAAGGAATCAGGAATGTCCAAAGCTGCCACAACTGTACTAGAAGTTTTGGGAGTACTTTGAAGACACTGTTTGAAACAAGAAGATCCCCAAGCAACAAGCTCTCCTTTAGACCATGAAAAAACTGGATCATGTAATTGAAGCCAAGGGAGTCCCAAAATGAGAGGAAACTGTGGGGAAGAGATTATGTCAAAACAAATGGTTTCGGAATGAAGTACTCCTACAGACATGAGAAGTGGTTTCGTAGAATATTGAATGAAACCAGAACCTAAGGGTTGACCACTGACAGTAGTGACCTTGATTACTTGGCTCTTTGAAAGCAAAGGAATATGAAAAGCATTAACAAAGTCCGAATCCATAAACATTCCTGCAGCTCTGGAATCGATGAGTGCTTGAGCCTGAAATTTGGTGTTGCCAAAACGGACTTTGATTGATTGAGGGTAGAAAAAGATCTTTGGCTTAACTCAGTCCCTCTTTCTGGAGTTAAGCCCTGGCTTTTACTGGACGAGTTGGACAATCTTTTAACATATGCCCCTTAATACCACAGTAAAGACATAGTCCCAGATTACGCCTTCTGAGACGTTCAGCTTCGGATAATTTAATTGCACCAACCTCCATGGGTTCACTTGACTCAGAGATAGAAGTATTTGGAGTAGGAAGGTTTGGTGAATGAGGCATAGGACGGAAAGAAGTTCTGATAAAGGATCTTCTGTTACGGTCACGTTCATGGAGACGCTCAGAGTAACGAGCATCTAGCTTGATACATAAGTTGATAAGTTCTTCTAGAGAATCAGGAAGATCCCTATAAACCAATTCATCTTTCAAACGATCACAAAGACCTTTACGAAATGCTGCACGCAGGGCCCCATGATTCCACATAGTTTCAGCAGCTAAAGTCTGGAATTCTATAGCGTATTGTGCTACAGAAAGAGATCCCTGTCTTAGATCTAAAAGTCCTGCTTCAGCAGCCGCTGATCTACCAGGTTTATCAAACACAGAAGAAAATATGGATACAAAAGTGTCAATATCATGGAGCAAAGGATCATCCTTTTCCAACAGTGGAGAAACCCAAGCCAAGGCTTTACCCTTCATAAGAGAAATTAAAAAGGTGATCTTGGAGGAAGAGGAAACAAACATCTGAGGATTATTTCTGAAGTGAAGGCGGCACTGATTTAGAAATCCTCGACAGTCTTCAGGATTGCCGTCATATTTATCCGGTAGTGGAATTCTGGGAATAAACTGTTCTGCAGGTTGTGGCGGATTAAATGCAGGGTTAGAACTGGCCGCAGGAACAACAGGTGTTGCAGAAACTTGAGAAGGAGAGAGATTATGTAAAAGAGCGGTAATTTGATCCAATTTAGAATCCAGGGATTGCAGGTGTGCAGAGTGGGTTCCAAGAAGCTGTCCCTGTAGAGCTACAGCTCTGGATAACTCACCAGGGTCCATTTTATGGCCTGTTTGTAATGTCAGGATAGGTTAAGTCCAGAGTTAGACCCAAATGCTAAAATGAAGTTAGAATAACACTCTAGCACTGTGAGTATATTCCCAGACCTGACCCTGCGACAGCTGCAATAGTATACTCACAGAAATAAACTGGAAGATGATACAGCAGGGTCAGGAGAAGAACTTTGGGTAGATAAGGGTTAACCAAAAGAGTAATCCATCAAGCAATAACCGGCAACATGGAATCAGGCAGGCAGGGGTTAACCAGAAGAGTTTGTCAAACAAGCAAAGTTCCAGCAGCGTGTAATCAGGCAGTTTGGGGTTAAACAGTAGAATGGTCAAACAAGCAAAGTCCAGCAACGTGTAATCAGGCAGTTTGGGGTTAAACAGTAGAATGGTCTAGCAAGCAAAGTTCCAGCAGCGTGTAATCAGGCACTTTGGGGTTAAACAGTAGAGTAGAATGGTCAAACAATCAAAGTCCAGCAACGTGTAATCAGGCAGTTTGGGGTTAAACAGTAGAATGGTCTAGCAAGCAAAGTCCAGCAACGTGCAATCAGGCAGTTTGGGTTAAACAGTAGAATGGTCTAGCAAGCAAAGTTCCAGCAACGTGTAATCAGGCAGTTAGGGGTTAAACAGTAGAATGGTCTAGCAAGCAAAGTTCCAGCAGCGTGTAATCAGGCAGTTTGGGGTTAACAGTAGAAATGTTCAAACAAGCAATAGTCCAGATAACAGGAATCAGGCAGGAAGGGTTAAGCGGGTAGGAATCCAACAAGCAAGTAATTCCGATTCAAAACAAGTAATCCAAAAGTTACTTACAAGCCAGGAACAGAACAAACAGGCCCCGAGGCGAGGAGACGCCGGAATAAGAAGGCCCTCTGACGTCAGCAGAAGGGGCCGAGGAGAACAAGGTTGCTAAGCAACCAAGAAAGCGCTACCGCGCTGTACAGAAGGAAGCGATCAGCAGCTGAGCGATCGCGACACAAGGTAGGGTCAATGGAGACTGGTGTTTGAGTTGCAGAAGAAACAGGGTCCCTAACCTCCCGGTAGGGTTTAATGAGGGAGACGTGGAATGTTGGATGAATTTTGAGGGTATCAGGCAGTTTTAGACGAACGGCGTTAGCGTTTATGATACGTGATACTGGGTATGGTCCTACGAAAAGAGGAGACATTTTCTTAGAAGGAGTATTGAGACGTAAATGTTTGGTGGAGAGCCAGACTAAATCACCTTCACTATAGTGAGGAGGAGGACGTCTACGGCGGTCATAATACCTCTTGTGTAGTTCTTTTGCGTTGTTTATAGCAGATTCTATACTTTTAAAGTTAGATGATATGCTGTCAGACAACTCAGATATACTGGGTGAAAATGTGTTAGAGGATTGGAATAAGTGAAAGTTAGGGTGGAACCCGTAATTTGCAAAGAATGGAGAGATTCCAGTAGTGGAATGGATCGTGTTGTTGTAACAAAATTCTGCATAAGGGAGGTAGTCAGACCAGGAATTTTGATTGGTGGAGCAGTATAGTCTTAGGAATTGTTCTAGCCACTGATTACATTTCTTGGTCTGGCCGTTACATTGGGGATGGTAAGCAGTTGTCAATTTTCTTTCAACAGAGAAGGTCTTGCAGAATTGGTACCAAAGTTTACTAGAGAATTGGGTCACTCTGTCACTAAGTATATAAATGGGTAAGCCATGAAGTTTGATGACGTGTTTGATCAGTAAGTGAACAGTCTCCAATGCAGTAGGAAGTTTGGAGAAGGCAATGAAATGACACATCTTCGTGAAGAGGTCCACTACGACTAGGATGGTATTATTCTTAGATGATAGGGGTAAGTCGACGATGAAATCTAAGGCAATCTCAGCCCAGGGCTTCTTTGGTGTTGGTAAGGGTAATAGGAGACCGTAAGGGGCATGTTTATCCTTTTTGGATATGGTGCAGGTAGGACAGGAGCTGACATAGTTCCTGACATCGGCTGAAATAGTTGGCCACCAGTGGCTCCTATTGGCCAATTCTTGGGTTTTATGGAGACCTGGATGGCCAGCTAAGAGAGAGTCATGTATAGCTCAGAGAAATGAAGGTCTGAGAGTAGGTGGGACGTATAATTTTGTGTCATGAGAATAAAGACCTTGAGAGTTCTTTTGTAGGAGTTGTGATGGTTTCATAAAAATCTATAGTTTGTTCCCTTTTAAGAATGGATGACATATCAGTTGCAAAAGATATGAAATTGTCTTCTGGTATCACAGAGCGAAGCATTGGTGGGGAAGAAGAATGACCTCCAATTCTTGAAAGGGCGTCAGCCTTTTGGTTCTTTGCTGCTGGTCGATAAGTGATGAGGAAGTTGAATCGCGAAAAAAAAAGATTCCAGCGAACCTGTCTGGCTGACAATGTTCTAGTGGATTTCAAATACTGGAGATTTCTATGATCCGTGTAAATGAGTGTTGGTATTGAAGTCCCTTCAAGAAGGTGCCGCCAATGGTCGAATGACAGTTTTATGGCTAGAAGTTCTTTATCACCTATAGGGTAGTTTTGTTCAGCAGATTTTAGAGTCCTGGAGTAAAAGGCCACAGGATTGGAGAGGTTTTGTCAAATTCTCTCTTTGTGAGAGAACTACTCCAATAGCATGGTTAGATGCGTCAACCTCCAATACAAACTGTAAATCAGGGTCAGGAAAACGGAGTATTGGAGCAGAAGTGAACATTTGTTTAAGTGACTCAAAGGCATGTTGAGCTTGATCAGTCCACTTAAACGGTGTGTTAGCTTTAGTGAGGGAAGTGAGAAGTAGAGATATCTTGGAGAAGTTTTTTATAAATTTGCGGTAAAAATTTGCAAAACCCATAAAGGATTGGACTTGACGTATGGTTTTGGGTATGGGCCAATTCAAGACTGCTTCAACCTTTTAGTCCTCCATACAGATACCTTTGGGAGAAATCTCATAACCCAGGAAAGATATGCACTGTGTATTAAAGAGACATTTTTCTGCCTTGGCATATAAGTGATTTCCTCTAAGTCTAGAAAGTACTTGTCTAACATGTGAGATATGTTCTTCATATGTCTTGGAGTATATTAAAATATCATCAAGATATATAACAATGAATGCATCTAAAATATCTCTAAAAATGTCATTGATGAGGTGGTGAAAAGTTGCGGGCGCATTACAGAGCCCAAAAGGCATGACGACATATTCAAACAAACCGTAACGGGTTCGAAATGCCATCAGCCACTCATCCCCAGCTCTAATATGGATGAGGTTATAGGCACCCCTTAAATCCAGTTTGGTAAAAAACTTTGCACCCTCTAACCTCTCTATCAACTCGGGAATAAGAGGTAAGGGGTAACGGTTTTTAATTGTGATCTTGTTTAGTTGTCGATAGTCGACAATAGGTCTAAGTGTACCATCCTTATTTTTCATGAAGAAAATTCCTGCACTAGCTGGAGAGGTAGAGGGGCGAATAAAACCTTTCTTGAGGTTTTCGTATAAGTAACTCTTTAGATGTGAGAGTTCTGATTTGGAGAGAGGATAGATATGCCCTGTAGGGATTTCAGAACCTGGTATGATCTCTATAGGGCAATCATACTTTCTATGGGGCGGTACATTTTCAGATTCTGCTTTACTAAAAACATCTGCAAAGTCCTGGTACATGACAGGAAGCTGGAGAACGTGAGGAAGTTCAGATGTATGTAAAGCAGTAGCTGGGAAACAAGTAGATAGACAAAAGTTTGAATTGAAGTTAAGTGTGAGATTGTTCCAATCTATTTGGGGGTTATGAGAACGGAGCCAGCTTATACCTAAAACAATAGGTGAAATAGGAGAAGGAATGATATCGAAGGTAATATATTCCCTATGATGGTCGGCAGAGGAGATAAGTAAAGGAATAGTCTGGTATTCCACGGGACCAGTTGGGATAGGATTACCATCAATTCCCCTTAATAAAACAGGAGACTTCTTTTTTACTACAGGTATTTTATTTTTTTGAGTGAATACACTATCGATATATGAAGATGTTGCTCCCGAATCAATGATCGCGGAAGCGTTGACCCACTGAGAGTCCCACTGCAAAAGAAGAGACAAGTGTAAGTATGGAACAGGTAGCTGCTGAGTGGTACAACAAAAAGGTTGAATGGAAGTCTTACCCTTGTTTTATTTCTGCAGGGAAGGGCAATCTCTAACAGTATGAGTCTCAGAGGCACAATACAAACATAAGTTGTTAGACCTTCTCCTGATCTTCTCCTCCGGGGAAAGTGGGCCTTTAATGAAACCTATATCCATAGGTTCGGGTGTAGACTTGCTGACAGGGGGTATATTTTGTTTTTTAGGGTAGTTATCATGGTAGGAGCACTCCTGTTGTCTCTCTCTGAGACGCCTGTCAATGGTGATGCTAAGTGTCATTAATTCCTCAAGGGTTTGGGGTAACTCGGAACGGGAGAGCTCATCTTTTATGCCATCTGATAGGCCCAACCTAAACTGGTTCTCAGTGAAAGGTTGTTCCACTGTGAGTCTTTAGCCCATTTTTTAAACTCAGTAATATAGTCTTCGACTATTCTTTTCTTTTGTTTGAGGCTTCTCATAGCGTTTTCCGCGGTGAGTTGTTTATATGGGTCCTCGTAGAGGGTTCCCATGGCAGTAAAGAAATTTTCCAAAGAATTCAGTATATCATCGTTATTTTCTAAATAGGATTTAGCCCAGGAGCGAGGCTCACCCCTTAAGTAGGAGATAACTGTAAGTACTCTTGCTCTATCATTTGGATAGGTATGGGGTTTCAAGGAAAACATAAGCAAACAGGCATTCTTAAAGTCCCTATATTGAGACCTGTCACCACTAAACTTCTCTGGTGTACTAACCTGGGGCTCAAGTATGGGGACCCTTTTATCCACAACATCCCTGATGCATGCCTTCATAGTGTCATTTTCCACTTTCAGGGAATTCAAAGCTTCTGTAAGCAGATCAACCCTCTGGGTAAGGTTCTGCACATGTGTGTTCATCCCAGCTGGGTCCATAGTCAGGCTTAGTATTATGTCACGGAATACTGAAATCAGAAAGATAGGAGATATATATATTGTAAGATTTAAGGACCACAACTGCTAGGAAATCATAGATAGGCATAAATTGTTTTGCAAAAGTGATTAGTATAGGATACATATGGTGAACCTGCGCAACAATGTAGCACTCAATAATCACGGTATGCAATGTTTAATTTACAGGTGTAGTTTGCAATTACTCCCTATAGCTGCCACATGTGTCGGGGTTGACACTGTGGTAGAAAAAATAGCAGCAGGGGTAAATACAAGCAAACCTGAGGTATAATAAGTCATGTGAAAATATACGATATATACATGAGAGTGGAACACGATAAGTTTAAATATGGCTGCCAAAAAGTGAGAGCATATTAGGGTAAAGTATATATCAGTGAAGAAAAAGCAGTAAGAAAAAAGGTACTTGAAAATTTAGGCACATAGTAAGGCTTTCTGCCAAATACTGCGGTAGCTCAGAGGTACTGAGTGGGACTAAGCTTACCAAGCTAGGGTGCAGGTTAGACAGGCCGATTACGGGGAGCGAACAGGGTTTCTGACCCGCTGCTTGGAGCGGAGAGACGCAGCTGGCAGATGACGTCACCGCGTTCCGGTACTGAGCGCTATAGACTGTCAGGCAGGGAGAGCGGATGGCTCGCTGGAACTGAAATCCGGCAGAGGAGTTTGGTAAGTCCTTAGAGGCTGAGTGCAGGGTAGAAGTATATGATATCCAAGGATGGGATATAAACGGCAAACGGAGTAGAGGATTAAGGAAAGCTCTTGGAGTTCCTGGATCTGTAGATTGTGAACAGCGTTCACAAACGGCAAAGGTTCGCAGGTGATCACAGAAGAAAACTGCAATACTAAGCAATGAGATGTAGTAAGGAGGAGCCTTAAATAGGGAGAGACGTGAGCCTGCTGTAGGTCTTAAAGGCACAGTAAAAGACAGAGATAATGAAGTGGAAGCGTGATACCTGACAGTCTGTCATGTTATATACATGGGTATCTAGCTGTTTTCTTCAAAGTGCTTTTGCTAAGGATGAGTTTGTTTTATCATTGACATCAAAGTAACGTTGTTGTAACTTGTTCGCTTTCCTCTGATATTCCTTTATCAGATAATTGTTAAATTCAGTTTTAGATGCGGTCAGATTCTGTAGTATGTCTATAGAATTAGGTTGTCTTTTATGTTCTGATTCCCAGTATCTGATTTGGGAAGTTATTGAGTTTACAAATTGCCTGTTAGTGTTTTCTCTCGCCTTGTGTCTTATGAGTTCTCCCCTCAGTACGCATTTATGAGCTTCCCATAGCACTGATGAGGTAATGTCCTCACTGGCATTTTCCCTAAAGTAGTGTCCTATGATGGTGTTGAGTTCCGTAAAAATTAGTGGATTATCTAATAGATTTCATCCAGTCTCCATAAGAATGGCTTCACTGGGATGCTTGGCCAATTAATAGTGCATTGTACTGGGGCGTGATCTGACCACGTGGTGGGCAATATAGTGGAGTCTGCTATCAATGATAGCCCGATTTGGTATGTTATAATGTAGTCAATTCTGGTGTATATAAGATGTGGGTAGGAGTAAAATGTGTAATCCTTTTTGTACGGGTGTATCGTCCTCCATATGTCATGTAGTCTGAGTTGTTGCATCTGTGTATTTATGGATTTTATCACCTTGAGGGGTGTGTTGGATCTGCCCAATGATGTATCCCAGGCCGGGTCTAGAGGTACATTAAAGTCTCCCCCCATTAGAATGATACCTTTTGAGTGTTCCATAATTTGTTGGGCAACTTGTTTGAACAGCTGTTGTTGATTTACATTTGGCAAATAAACGTTCACCAATGTAACCTGCGTGTTGTAAAGTAGGCCAATCACTATTAAGTAAGAGCCGTTGGGGTCTTTAATGATGTGCGATGGGCTGAAGTGTATGTTGTTTCTTAGGAATATCCCCACCCCTCTCTTCTTTGTGGGACCCGAAGCCAAGAATACTGTTTTGTACCTGTGATTGATGTATTTGGGTTCCTTTCCCTTTTTGAAATGTGTTTCTTGTATGTAAAAGATGTCCCCAGACTCGTTATACAACTGGTTGAAGGCTATAGATCGCTCCCCGGGCTATTTAGCCCTTTTGCGTTTATAGTCAATAATTTAATTTGCCTAGGCTTCATATTGAAAGTAACATTTAGGTTCTGGACTGCTATTCGGGTTTTGTTACGCTATGCCTAGGTATGCTAATACCTTCGTATGTATAGCCTTTAGTAATGCCGAGTATGCTATGTGTTGGGTTCTCTGGGCCTATGAAACACACTAGTGATATATAAGTATTGGTGTGAGATAATAAGTGACAGGTACTCCTTTGCGATGCTGTATGCCGCTAGTGTTAATGTATGTATTCCCTCTCTTTATCTTATCTTGTCTCAAAGAGAGGGGGGGGGAGGCAGGTAACAAAAGTACAATTACTCTCTGCATCTCGTTTACACTTATGTCCCTTGTCAGTTGAGTTCAATAACTTATGGTGTTTATCACAAACACTAACTTATATCACAACTCTTCTGGAATACAAAAACAGTATTATCTAATGCAATACATACAATACAATACAGTACAATTGAGGCAGTATCCCTGCCCCCAAACCTAACCTGTTAATTAAATAGAAAATATAAACATTGTTAGCATACGACCTTATATCATCCAAGAATGTTCAGAGTTTTCACTGCGAATGTCCTTTAGTTAGTAACCTCCGTTCTATGTCTCAGCCTCAGTATTTTCGGCTGCCAACAGTTCAGGCTGGGGTATTTTCCCTTGTGTGTCTGATGTCTTCCTCATGGGTGAGCGTTGGTTGTTCACATGGGGTGTTATTCTTGGTCCTGTGTGTTTTGCGCTTTCCAGTTGTTGAATATTGAGTTTCAGGGCCTCACAGAAGTGTGGGAGATCCTCTTTGCTTTTAAAGATCGCTGTTGTATTTTCTCTGTTTGCGATGATGCTTACTGGGAAGCCCCATCTATATGCAATCTTTTGTTCTCTTAATGCATTCATGATGTAGTTGAGATCCCTCCGTTTTTGAAGGGTGGTTGGGCTGAGATCTTGAAAAATTTGGATGCGATTTCCCCCATGTGTGATGTTTTGTTTCATTCTGGCGTGTCTCATTATTTCTTCTTTGTCTTTAAAATGGAGCAATTTGATAATGACGTCTCGTGGAGGTGCTTTGGGTGGTGGTTTCGCTCATAATGCTCTGTGAGCTCTTTCGAGCACTAAGTCTGGTGCACCATTGTCTCCCTTAACCGTTCTAAATAGGTCTTGCACACACCCTTCCAGGGCCGCTGGCTGAACAGATTCTGGGATGCCCCTTATTCTTAAATTGTTTCTCCTACCCCTATTGTCCAAATCTTCAACTTTTTCCAAAAGTTGGTGTATAGTTTCTTCTTGATCGTACGCTAAGCGTGACATATGTTGGATATCCGTATCCATGTTATTGTAACTTTCTTCCAGATTGGTGACTCTCTGCATCACTTGTGATAAATCTCTCTTCAGGTCTCCATACCAGCTTTTCACTTCAGTTACTATTTCTTTAAGGTCACTTTTAGTGCAAAGTGGTAGAAGATCTTCTTTGGTGAGTCCTGTGTTGTTTCTTGTTAACAGTGTATCTTCCTCCAAACCTTCTTGTTGTGTAATAATGCTGGGGGTTGTTGGCGTGGTATCTGGTATTGGATCAACCGGTTTCAAATGTTGTTGCAGCATTCTGGAATGTGGTGTGCTATCAGGCTTATTAAGTTTGCGGCCTGGCATTTTGCTTATGTAGTGCAGTTTATTACAGAGGAGTAATCTATGTATGTGGTGACTTTGCTGGCTTGCTTGGGCTTGCTTTGTGTTTTCTCACTTAGAGGTAACTTACTGTCCTTTTATATATTGGTGCCTGTGGGTTAATGAATAGTCCCTCTGCCCTGTTATCTTATGTATCACTGTTACTAGCCTTTATCTGTAGTTTTACACTTCCCGCTTAGTTTGTATTATTACTTTGCTTGCTTTTAATTATAAGAGGTCCTTGCTTGTTCAGCTGTCTAGTTGCTTGTGTTTGATGCCGGTGCAAGGAGAATATAAGTAACTAAGTTCAGCCCCTAGGTTATGCTCTACCTTTTTATTTCTTAAAGTAATTTCATTCTCTTACACTGATAATCTTAATTGCCACTTGTTGTTTCTATTAGGTGACTATGTGGTTTACTGTTTTCAGTATCTGCTCTGCCAAAGTGTCGCTTTTTGTCCTCTTTTAATTTTATTTTTTATTGTTTGTGGGATAATGCTCTGTCATCTCTAGTTATCCTAATATGTGTGTGGGTCCCATATATATGGGAGGTATGTGTGTTTTTACTTAGTAGTCTCCGATATGTAGTGAGATATGCCCAGTTTATTGTATATTATCTGGGTCTTTTGTAAGTGTCCAGCTTGCAGATCAGCCCCTCTGTCTTGTGCGGTACCGTTTATCTTCACTACCGCCACTTGACCACGTTGTCTTGCATCCCTGCTCCTTACTGTCAGGCTTCCCCTGTTGTCTCCCAGGCTCAGTACTCACAGTATCTAGCAGCGTTTGTGATCCGGCTGATATTGTGTGCCGCTTGGGTTATCTCTCGGTATGTGCCGGTACTTTTGGCTCCCCTGCTCAGCGCTCCCGCGTGTCTCACAGTCCTCTGTCTGTATAGGTCTCTGCCGCTCACTCCGGTGTTCCGTTTGTTTTAACCCCACAGCCGGTGTTCTTAGGCTACTTGATGTCAGTTAACTCTGCAGTGGTGGTTTATAGGTGCCGATGCCCATTATTTGGCCAGGTTTGGGGTATTAGGGCTTAGGAGCTTTTCAGCACGCAGCCATTTCCCTGAACAGCTAAGCTCAGCCTCTCTTAATTATTTTTTTTACTTGTGTTTCTTAATCAGAATTTGTTTTATGTTACTTTGTTAATTTTCATAATGCGACAGTAATGAGTTTCTTTAAACACATGCATCTTCCATCCTTTTTTAGGTAATTATTTTTAACTATTCTACTTTTTACATTAAACTTTTTTTGTATTTTGGTTCACATACTTTAATTAATAAAGTCACATGGAAGATTACATGTTGTGGGCAAGATTACATATGCGGCGTCACCCGCAAAATCCGACAATGCTGGTTTTAACGCGGTTTTGATATCACATATACAGCGCTGCATATAAATGCGGCATGTATATTTCACCCGTCGCCCGCAATTTTTACTCCCATAAACTAACAGAATCGCGTTGCAAATCGGTATCACATATTCAACACAAGGACTTACGTGGCGAAAATGGAGACATTTTACTCCATTTTTACCTCGCCACACATAGGCAGGAGCAGCAAGCCTTGAGCTGAAAATGTGAGCACCGTAACTCCAGTAACTGCCTGAAAATAATAACTAACATCTAAAGCATGCACACTATTTATCTACCTGTCAACCCCCAACATCTTCTTCCAAGCAGGACCTCTTCCTGCTTCATCTTGGACCAAGCCGGCACGATGCGGAGATGAGCGCAGAGCAGGAGCGTGGAGGATCCTCTTTGTACAATTTCCGCCATACACTGAATAGTGAATTCAAGGTATGCGTTTAAATATGGCTTCCCTTGCATTCCTATTGGCTGATTTAATTCTTTAAATTCAAATCAGCTAATAGGATGAGAGCTACTAAAATCCTATTGGCTGTTCAAATCAGCCAATAGGATTTATGTAGCTCTCATCCTATTGGCTGATTTGGTTAGGGGGCTTAGTAATTTAATTAGTTATTTGCGTTGTGTGGGTTTGGCAGACTAGGCATTAATAGATTTATAAGGTTTGTTGCAATGTGGGTTAATGGAGGATTAGGGGTTAATAATTTTACAAAAAAACAGATATGCCATTTACGATAATAACAGTAATAATAATAAGAGACTAATTGGCCTAAGGTGATAATAGTGTTGTTAGAGAGGTACTCAACAAGATTCTTTTTGCTGATTCAAATCAGCCAATAGAATGAAAGCTGCTTAAATCCTATTGGCTGATTTGAACAGCCAATAGCATTTTAGCAGCTCTAATTCCTATTGGCTGATTCAAATTTTTCAAGGGATGCCATTTTGAAATGGCTCCCTTGCATTGAAGATTCAATGTATGGCGGCAACCGTATGAAGAGTATGCTCCGTGCCTGATGTCTTTAGGATGGACCCGCTCCACGCTGCCGGGATCAAGATAGAAGATGCCTCCTGGAATAAGATTGAAGAGGCCGCCTGGCTGAAGACTTCTCGACGATTGGATGAGGACTTTGCCGCCGGGATGAAGATTGAAGAGGCCACCTGGATGAAGACTTCTCGCTGCCTGGATGAAGATCGTTAAAGCGGGACTTCAAAAACTGTAAGTGGATTGTCAGGGGTTAGTGTTAGGCTTTTTTAAAGGTTTTTTTGAGTGTTTTTTTTATTAGTTTAGGGTTTGCGCTTATAAATGAGCTAAATGCCCTTTTAAGGGCAATGCCCATCAAAATGCCCTTTTCAGGGCAAAGGGTAGCTTAGGTTTTTTAGATTTTTTTTTGTGGGTTGGGGGGGGGGTTGTAATGTTAGTGGGTGTTTGTATTTATTTTTTTAGAAAAAGAGCTGTTTAACTTAGGGCAATGTCCTACAAAAGGCCCTTTTAAGCTCCATTGGTAGTTTATTCTAGATTAGGTTTTTATTTTGGGGTATTTTTTTTTTTAAATGGGTATTAGAATAGGAATATTTTTTATTATTTTTGATAATTTGTTTGTTATTTTGTGTAATGTATTTTTTTTGTTTTGGGGTGGGTTTTAATTTTTAAACTAGGGCTTGGGCAGTAAAATAGCTAAATGCCCATACAAATGCCCTTTTCAGGGCAATGGATAGATTAGGTTTTACTTTCTTTTTATTTTGTGGGTTTTGGTTTTTTTGTAGCAAAAGAACTGTTAACTTTAGGGCAATACTCTATACCCAGGTAAGTATGTATTTAGTTAATAATTGTAATTTTAATTTAGCTCTATTTTATTTTTTTTAAAGTTAGGGGGGTGTTAGGGTTACGTTAGGGCTAGGTTAGGTTTAGGGTTAGGTTTAGGGGTAGGTGTAGGGGTTAATAGTTTAATTTAGATTTTTGCAATGTGGGGGGCTGGCATTTTAGGGGTTAATATATTTATTTAGTGGTAGTGATGTGGGAGGCCAGAGGTTTGGGGTTAATAGCTTTATTTAGTTGCAGCGAGTGGCAGAATAGGGGTTAATATATTTATTATAGTGTGGGCAAAGTTGGGGTGCAGGGGAATAGGAGTTAATAACTTTAGTATAGTGACGGTGATATCAGGAGCAGCAGATTAGGGGTTAATAGCTTTATTTAGGTGGTGGCGATATCGGGGATGGCAAATTAGGGGTTAATAACTGTAGGTAGGTGGCGGCAATGTTGTGGGGGGCAGATTAGGGGTGTTTAGACGTGGGGGTTATGTTATGGTGTTAAGTTTAAACATATCTTTTTTTTCCCATAGACATCAATGGGGCTGCGTTACGGAGCTTTTTTTTCAGCAATCGCAGGTGTTAGACTTTTTTCTGACCCGCTGTCCCCATTGATGTATATGGGGGAAGCGTGCACGAGCACTTCAAAACAGCACTTGTTTTTTGTGCGGTATCGAGCTTAAAAGCACCATATCGCATGCACAATCCAGTTTTGAAAATCTTGTAATGGCTGCGCTATAGGGGGTTAAATAACGCAACTTTTCTTGCGTTTGTTAATTTCCCTATAGCGCACATAACTCGCAATCTAGTTGTCTCTTTTTTAGAAGTCTTTTTAATCTATCCCCTCCTCTAGGGTGCTTTTTTATGTGGTCAATCGCAATGAATGAAAATGAATTACTACCTAGTCCATGTGTACGAAAATGCTTGGCCACAGGGGTTCTAGGTTCTTTCTCATCCAGAGACAGAAGGTGTTCCCGCACTCTATCCTTCAAAGGCGAGTAGTGATCCCAACATACTGCTGGGAACAGTATTTGCAGTTAATGAGATAGATCACATATTGGGAAGTACAGTCCATTCTGCCTCTGAAGTGAAATATCTCTCCTGTGGTATTTGAACTGAAATGGCTTGTTCTTGTTGTGTAATGGCAGCTCTTACATGGAGTATGTCCACATTTAAAAGAACCTGTTTTGCAATTTAGCCAGTTCAATTTAGAAGAGGATTTTCCTGCAAAAGTCATTCTTACAGCGTCCCCTATGGTAGGAGCTATATATTTTATACCTTTGGAGATAATTTCAGAATCTCCCTTCAAAATTGTTAGATTTTTCTTAATAATGTTACAAACTGCTTGATATTGTCTTCTGTATTGGGTAATAAACAACACATTTTGGTTAAATCTTATCCTATTCACAAAGTTTTTGTTCTTGTAGGTAAATTAGCTGGATCTATCTATACATGCTACTTCTTCCTCTAGGTTTTTCAAATATTTTATTGAATAGCCTCTCTCTGAGAGTCTTGATGTAAGGTCTTGTGCTTGTTCATAATATTTAGATCGATCTGTACAGATATTGGTCTTTTGGGATTCCTTTTTTGAGATGGGGAATATGGCATGAATCTGATCTCAATATTGCATTTCATGCTAGGGGCTTTCAATTGGTGGATGTTACTATTCTATTATCTGTAGTATCCAATTTGAGGTCTAGCAAATCTATATTATTCTAATCAGATTGTGAAGTGAAAGTAAAATTAAAATCATTATTGTTCATGAATTCCATGAACATTGCTACTGTACTTGATTCCTCATCCTGACAATGATGTCATCTATGAAAGGACCATATAAAATTATACTTTGTTTATAGGAGAATGTCTCTGCAAAGATGCCATTATGTTCAATAAACTTTGCCCCCATTGCCGTACCACATTGTTGCAGAAAGTACTCCCCCTGGAACATGAAAAAATTGTGATTCAGCAGGAATTATGTGATCTGCACTATAAACAGAATAAAATCATCGCTGTAATTTGTGTGTCTGTGAAGCATATGATTAATTGCTTCTAGACCTTGCCTGTGTGGGATGTTGAAATAAAGCGCTAAAACAACAACAGTAACCCATTTATAAGTGTTTTTCCAACCTATGCCTTTTTATTGTGTAATTAGATGGGCACTATCCCTGATGTAACCTGGTAGCACTAGCATAATGGATTGTAATATGTGATCGAGCCAGCCTCCCAATCTTTTACAAAGTGAGCCATTACCGGCCACTATAGGCCTACACGGTGGGTTTATAAGAGGCTTTTGTGAATTGTAGGTACTATACGAAAGTACGGGGTGGTTGGTTTGTCAACTAATAAAAATTCAGCTAATTTTTTTTCCATAAATCGATGTTCAACAGCATGATCTAATATATGTGAAAGTTTATTTTTAAAGGAGAGAGTAGGAGTGAATGAAAGTTTGGTATATAAATCAGTGTCACTAAGTTGTTTATATATTTCTGATACATAATCAGTTTTATTCAATAAAACTATGGCTCCCCCCTTATCAGCCTGGGTTATGACAATGCCCTCATTTTGTTGTAATTTATTGAGGGCTTGTCTTTGTTTTTTCGTCAAGTTATCCTTTATAATTTTTGGGGAATTGGATTGAACTGTTCTTTGTATATTAGTCAATTTTTTTCACTTCTCTCTGGTATAGATCCAATAAGTGGTGTCTTGAGTGTATGGGATAGAAATGGGAAGTGTGCTTGAAAGTGAAGGAAGTGCACTTCTCAACTAGAGAATTATTATGTCTAACTGTCTCAGATTCCAAAGTGATAAGATTTTTTTAGATCAATCAGATCTGTGTACTTTAACCCCACTGATGTGGGGGCAAACAGCGGAGCCCCCACATCAATGGGTCCAGTGTCTTGCATGTGAATAAAGTGTTTCTTTAAAACAATCTTACAAAAAAATTTGTTAGTGTCTATCAAAGTGTTAATCAAATCAAAATTATTAGCAGATGCTTATGACAAACCTTTATTACGTAAATCCAGTTCATAATCAGTGGGTCTATACACAGAGAGATTAATTACCCCTATTTCATTATAGGTTCTCTTGCCCTGATGGGGTACCGAAAAGTGGTCTCCACTTTTTTTGGAGTACTAGTCTGCTGAGACTGTTTAACAAGAGCCTTCAAATTTTTCCTGTTAGGGTTGGGATCTACTGTACCTGTATTAGATTTTGAGGTATTTTGCACTGGTTCATCAACAGTAGATTGAAAATTAGGTTCATCCTGATTGTCAGTATTTATACTTGAAACTGTAACACCTCCAGGTGTATGATTTTTATTTCCCTTCTTATTTTTAGACTTATTTTGCCTAGACGTATCAGTTGGCTTATTAGGTTTCAGTTTTTGCCAGGAATAAACAATATCAAGTTCATAATCCTTCACATCGCTATGGTATTTTTGTACTTTCCTATCTGATAGTGTGGTGTCTAAGTTATCCATTGTTTCATCTAACTGCCTCTTATAGTCAATTAATTTTTGTGTTGATTCAAATGTTTGTAAAAGAGTACATACTTTATCAACTTCAGTTAGTATTAGATCCCTCTCCTGTTTTTATGGCATAATAACTGCTTCATTAAAATGATGTAGCAGTTATTAAGAGTGGTATTCCATTCTTTCATAAAACCAGGGTTTTTTTAGAGCAAAAGAGGTATCTTTTTTCATATGGAGCCCCCTTGAGACTCTATTTTCTGAAATGTATAATTCTAAAAATTCAATGTCCCACCATAGATTGGTTTCTTTAAATCTTAACTGTTTTAAATTGGAAAAAACATTAGTAAATGTCATCCTCCTTTAAAGAATCACAAATTTGAAAGTCCCCTTTAAGAGCTGTTTACATTATTCTCTTTCTTTTTGATTAATCTATAACTATTAATATGATACCGGTGGCCATAATGGAAAAGGCTCTAGTGTATATTAGGTATAAACAATAGTATATTGGTAAGCGTTGTAGTATTAAGCTAGTTCAATAGTAAATCCACAGGAAATAATTCAATGTAAAGCAAAAAAACGGATATACATTTTACTATAATAACAGTAATAATAATAAGAGACTAACTGGCCTCCAGAGTAAGGTGATAGTAGTGTTGTTTGAGAGGTACTCAACAATATAACAACAGTCCCATGTAATAATTTGCATCTAGATCATGTGAACATTATCTCAACTACATAAATCTTGTAGTTATTGATATATATATATATATATATATATATATATATATATATATATACGTTTTGTTGCATATTTTTCTTGTCAGCTATTTGTACCTTTTTCATTTTATTTTTATGTATTTAGTGTATATGTTTTCAGTTGTGTCATTTTTTCTAAGGAGTAAATGTGCGAACTTTGAATATTGCCATTGATACAAATCTGTTTATGATGCCCTTCACAAAGTATGGATGTCCTGTATATGTATATGGCAATTTGTCCATCTGACTATATACTATTAAGTTTGATACCTAAGTAGCCAACAAGGCTCCAACTGTCCTATTTTATATCTCATATTTTATTTAGTTTGTTTATTTGTTCTGACAACCATGTATACATTTTGGTTTGTAAATTTAGAATGTGCTCAAGTGTTTTAATTTTCATTTTTTATTTCTTATTGTTAAGATAATGTTTACCAGAATAACAAATTGATGCGTGGAAGCTTGTAGGGTATTGAGGTCATGAATAAGCTGTTCTTTTCCAACATATTTTGATTGGACAAACAAATACTCAGCATTAATTGGCCTCCTTACCCTATTTAAGCTCCCATACTGCTAGGATCACTAGCCTGATAAAGCGCATGTGAGCATGCTCAAAACGCATCAGGCATCTATCTGAATTACCTCTTTTTGTATTTGGCATTGATGAATAAATTGTAACTAGCATCAAGCTTTGGGCCTCAGAATTGCTTATTCTTGCTTCAGACTCTTACGATAATAGTTTTAATAGGGACTTTGTGATGTGGGTGAATGGCGGATTAGGGGTTAATACATTTATTAGGTAGTTTGTTATGTTGGGATTGGTGGATTTAGGGGTTAATACTTTTATTAGGTAGTTTGCGATGTTGTGGTTGGCAGATTTAGGGGTTAATACTTTTATTAGGTAGATTGTGATGTGTGTGAATGGTGGATTTGGGGTTAATAGTTTAATTAGGAATATTGCATTGTGGGGGATTGTCGGTTTCGCGGTTAATACTTTTATTATTAGTTCCGATGTGGGTTTGATGGTGGATATAGGGGTTTTAGGTGTTGGATTTATTTTTGGGAGGTGGGTTAGACTTTTACGGGAGATTTGACATTTGTTTTTTATTTTCTTATGCACCGGCAGTTTCTAAAGTGCCGTAAGTCACTGGCGATTCCAGAAATTTGTATTTACACTCATTTCTGGACATCGCTAGTTTATCCGACTTACTGTACTTTATGAACCGGCGGGGTTTATGTGATTCCCCGATGTGCAAGGTGAAATTTTGGGTGTCACAGGTTTCAGCAGTTGCGCTGAAGCTTGCGCCGCATTTGTGTAATCTTGCCCTGTATTTGTTTTGCTTTTGATCATCTTATTTAAACTGCATCAAATTTTATTGTTTTTAAAACCAGAATTAATTGATTTCATAATTGTTAACTTTTCTTACTTATGAACCTCATACAGTATATATTAAAAATACATTTTGAAGTCAGCGTCTAGTTTAAACATTTGTAGTAGTGAAATCCAAAGAGTATTATTTTCATTAAAACAAAAAAGAGATTAGAAGCAAATCCAAGTTCTATACCTGGTTGGAAGCCTAATAGAAAGAAAGAAGAAACAAGTTCTATTTACTTGAAACTACCTTAGAATGCAATCCAGTATGTTTTAAAATGTTTAATACATTCAGGGCTAGATTACGAGTGGATAACTAACAGTTATGTGCAAGTGATAAAGGGTTTTTTGTGGGTGCATGCACGCATCAGGTTTTTCGCTCGTTTTACAAGTTGAAAGTTATCACAATCACTTGAGCGCAATTGAAGTTAAAGGGACAGTAATATACAGAGTATACAATTTTAAACAACTTTCCAATTTATTTCTGTTATTTAATTTGCTTCCTTCTCTTGTTATCCTTTGCTTAAAGGTTTATCTAGGAAAGTTCAGGAGCAGATAAGAACCTATGTTCTAGCTGCTGATTGGTGGCTGCATATAAATACCAAGGGGCGCAATCCGATATACTGCGCAGGTTTCGGCGCAAGCGTTGAAACCTGCGCTGCCCGTAGTTTCAGCTCGCAACTCGAGCTATCCCATATACGGCGCAGTCAGATGCTAAAGTGCCGTAAGTCTGACAAACTAGCGATGTCCAGAAATCTGCGTAAGTACAAATTTCTGGAGTCGCCAGTGACTTACGGCACTTTAGAAACTGCCGCCGCCTACAAAACCTTACTAACGTATTAAATCTCCCGTACTGTCTAACACGCCTCCCAAAAATAACCCGACACGTATACCCCTCTATCCGCAATCCCCCCTCTCACTCCTAATAATAAATATATTAACCCCTAAACCGCCGCTCCCGGACCCCGCCGCCAGCTACATTAAATGTATTACCCCCTAATCTGACCCCCCTACACCTCCGCCAGCTACATTAAATGTTTTACCCCTAATGTGACCCCCCCTATACCGCCGCCAGCTACGTTAAAATTATTACCCCCTAATGTGAGCCCCCTACTTAAACTATATTAACCCCTAATCTGACCCTCTTACAACGCCGCCACCTATATTAAAATTATTAACCCCTAATCTAATCCCCCTACACTGCCGCCACCTATATTAAATTTATTAACCCCTAAAATACTAAAATTTCCCTACCCTAAACTAAATTACAAATAGCCCTGAAAAGAGCCTTTTGCAGGGCATTGTCCCAAAGTAACCAGCTCTATTACCAGCCCTTAAAAGGGCCTTTTGCGGGGCATTGCCCCAAAGTAACCAGCTCTATTACCAGCCCTTAAAAGGGCCTTTTGCAGGGCATTGTCCCAAAGTAATCAGCTCTTTTACATGTAATCTAATCCCCCTACACCGCCACAACCTATATTTAATATATTAACCCCTAATCTGACCCCCCTACACCGCCACCACCTATATTAACTATATTAATGATAATTATATTAGGGTTAATATAGTTAATATAGTTATTATATTATATATATATATATATATATATATATATATATATATATATATATATATTAACTATATTAACCCTATCTAACTCTAACACCCCTAACTTAATTATTATTAAAATAAATCTAAATAATATTAATAATATCAACTAAATTATTCCTATTTAAAATTAAATACTTACCTATAAAATAAACCATAAGATAGCTACAATATAATTAATAATTACATTGTAGCTATTTTAGGGTTTATATTTATTTTACAGGTAACTTGGTATTTATTTTAACTAGGTACAATAGCTATTAAATAGTTAATAATTATAACTTTAATAGCTACCTAGTTAAAATAATTACCAATTTACCTGTAAAATAAATCCTAACCTAAGTTACAAATACACCTACACTATAAATAAATTAAATAAACTACAATTATATAAACTAAAATACAATTAAATAAACTAAACTAAATTACAAAAAAACCCCACTAAATTTCAAAAAATAAAAAAAGATTACAAGAATTTTAAGCTAATTACACCTAATCTAAGCCCCCTAATAAAATAATAAAGCCCCCCAAAATAAAAAAAACCCTACCCTATTCTAAAGTACAAAGTAATCAGCTCTTTTACCAGCCCTTAAAAGGGCTTTTTGCGGGGCATTGCCCCAAAGTAATCAGCTCTTCTACCTGTAAAAAAAAATAGAATACCCCCCCAACATTACAACCCATATACCCCTATTCTAACCCACCCAAACCCCCCTTAAAAAAAACTATCACTATCCCCCTGAAGATCTCCCTACCTTGAGTCGTCTTCACCCAGCCGAGCCGAAGTCTTCATCCAATCCGGGCGATGTGGTCCTCCATCCGGGCGATGTCTTCATCCAAGCGGCAAAGAAGAGGTCTTCCATTTGGGCGATGTCTTCATCCAAGCGGCAAAGAAGAGGTCTTCCATCCAGCCAATGTCGTTTGGATCAGTCAATCGGATTGAGTTTGCATTCTATTGGCTGTTCCGATCAGCCAATAGAATGCGATCTCAATCCGATTGGCTTATCCAATCAGCCAATCGGATTGAACTTCAATCCGATTGGCTGATTTAATCAGCCAATCAGATTTTTCCTACCTTAATTCCGATTGGCTGATAGAATCCTATCAGCCAATCGGAATTCGAGGGACGCCATCTTGGATTACGTCATTTAAAGGAACCTTCATTCGTCGTTAGTCCGTCGGGCCAGCTGGATGTTCCACGTAGGAGGTCTGAAGATAGAGCCGGAAGAAAGAAGATAGAAGATGCCGCTTGGAGGAAGACATCGGCTGGATGTAAGACCTCTTCTTTGCCGCTTGGATGAAGACATCGCCCGGATGGAGGACCACATCGCCTGGATTGGATGAAGACTTCAGCTCGGTTGGGTGAAGACGACTCAAGAGATCTTCAGGGGGTTAGTGATTTTTTAAGGGAGGTTTGGGTGGGTTAGAATAGGGGTATGTGGGTGGTGGGTTGTAATGTTGGGGGGGTATTTTACAGGTAAAAGAGCTGATTAATTTGGGGCAATGCCCCGCAAAAATCCCTTTTAAGGGCTGGTAAAAGAGCTGATTACTTTGTACTTTAGAATAGGGTAGGGATTTTTTTTATTTTGGGGGGCCTTATTATTTTATTAGGGGGCTTAGATTAGGTGTAATTAGCTTAAAATTCTTGTAATCTTTTTTATTTTTTGTAATTTATGTTTTTTTTAAATTTAGTTTAGTTTATTTAATTGTATTTTAGTTTAGATAATTGTAGTTTATTTAATTTATTGATAGTGTAGGTGTATTTGTAACTTAGGTTAGGATTTATTTTACAGGTAAATTTGTAATTATTTTAACTAGGTAGCTATTAAATAGTTATCAACTATTTAATAGCTATTGTACCTAGTTAAAATAAATACCAAGTTACCTGTAAAATAAATATAAACCCTAAAATAGCTACAATGTAATTATTAATTATATTGTAGCTATCTTAGGGTTTATTTTATAGGTAAGTATTTAGTTTTAAATAGGATTAATTTAGTTAATATTATTAATATTATTTAGATTTATTTTAATAATAATTAAGTTAGGGGTGTTAGATTTAGATAGGGTTAATATAGTTAATATATATAATATAATAACTATATTAACTATATTAACCCTAATATAATTAGGGTTAATATAGGTAATATAGGTGGCGGCGGTGTAGGGGGATTAGATTAGGGGTTAATATATTTAATATAGGTGGCGGGCGGTGTACGGGGATTAGATTACAGGTAAAAGAGCTGATTACTTTGGGACAATGCCCCGTAAAAGGCCCTTTTAAGGGCTGGTAATAGAGCTGGTTACTTTGGGGCAATGCCCCGCAAAAGGCCCTTTTATGGGCTGGTAATAGAGCTGGTTACTTTGGGACAATGCCCTGCAAAAGGCCCTTTTGAGGGCTATTTGTAATTTAGTTTAGGGTAGGGACATTTTAGGGGGTAATACATTTATTATAGGTGGCGACGGTGTAGGGGGATTAGATTAGGGGTTAATCATTTGAATATAGGTGGCGGCAGTGTAGGGGGATTAAATTAGGGGGTAATATAGTTAAAATAGGTCGCGGCAGGGTAGGGGCTCACATTAGGGGGTAATCATTTTAATATAGATGACGGCAGTGTAGGGGGATTACATTAGGGGTTAATATTTTAATGTAGGTGGCGGCGGTGTAGGGGGATCACATTAGGGGGTTAGACAATTAATGTAGGTGGCGGCGGGGTCCAGGAGCGGCGGTTTAGGGGTTAAAGACTTTATTAGGGATTGCGGCGGGGGATCGCGGTTGACAGGTAGATAGACATTGCGCATGCGTTAGGTGTTAGGTTTCATTTTGCAGGTAGTTTAGGGAGTTACGGGGCTCCAATACTCAGCGTAAGGCTTACTACGCCTGCATTTTGTAGCGAGGTGAAAATAGAGTAAGATTTCTCCATTTTCGCCACGTAAGTCCTTACGCTGTATATTGGATACCAAACTGTGCTGGTTTGGTATACCTGTCTATGGGCCAAAAAACTATGGCCGAAGGCAGAAATATACGAGCGTAACTTCTATGTTACACCGTATATGGGATACCAAACCAGCACAATATTTGCCGTCACCGGCTTTTGCGGGCAACGATGCATATCGGATCGTGGCCCAATTGTCATTGGCTCACCCATGTGTTCAGTTAGAAACCAGTAGTGCATTGCTGCTCCTTCATTAAATGATACCAAGAAAATGAAACACATTTGATAATAGAAGTAAACTGGAAAGTTGTTTAAAATTGTATGTTCTACCTAAATCATGAAAGAAAATGTATGGGTTTCATGTCCCTTTAACGCGCGTCAGGTGAGCTCAATCTCAGAGCTGTGGTTAACTGTTTTGCAAAACAAAAATGTACAAAAATACAATACAGTACAGTTACACTCATAATAACAATCTAATAAAAATTATTTAAAAAAAAAAATATTGCACAAATTTTTTTATGTGATATGAGGTCTCTGATGTTAGAAAAAAAGCTGTGCAAAGGACTTTAACATAGATATACATACACATGTCCATATGTGTATATGTATGAATAAATAAATATGTGTACATACTGTATGTATATATGGATTTATATGTGTATTTATGTATTTACAGACATATATACACATATAAACACATAAATACATATGTACACACATATAGACATATATATTTGCATTGAAGCCCTTTGCAGTTAAGTAGATGAAAACATCTAAAAACATATTAATGCAATATTTTATAAAGTTTTATAGTGTGTGTTTACTGTAAATATTTCAGATTCCAATGTTCTGCACATAGCAGAATATGTTCTATGTATTTCTAAATAGATATTCCTATATTTCTTTATAAATCTATACCTATATATAGTCATGTATATATAAAGGTATAGATATATATTGTACCAAGATACCATCAAATATATGTAGACATATATATTTATGAATAAATAGAGCATATTCTTCTATGTGAGGAACATTAGAATGTAAAATATTAATATTTTCAAGTCTGGTTAGCGCACTTGAGAATATGCTATCGAGTTTGCGCGGGACTAGAGTGTTAGATGTTTTCCACTTTTTTGCACCATTGATTTCTATGGGGGAATACGTTATGGTGCAAATGAAATTGTAAGTTCAGCTTTTTACTCTTGTCGGGTTAGTGAGCAAACGAATACAGTTCCCTTTCAACTTGTAATACAAGTGCTACGAGTGAAAAAAGCTTGAGCAGGAGCGTTAAATAATGGTCCACTTGTAATCTGGCCCTCAGATATTATGGAAGTAAGGTGTAAAATGAAATTAAAATGGTCTTAACAAATTATTGCGAAAACAGAACACATATTAAACAGATAAATGAAATCCCAAAATATAAACTAAACTATTCTTAAGTTGAAGCAATATTGGTGAATATAGGAGAATACAAGCAAGTGGAGTAGATTACTTAAAATAAAACATTAACTGAAGGGAAAGTAACCAGATATATAGCAAATCCGTGGGTTTGGTATGTCAGGGATATCTGGTTGTGCTATTTCGTCCTTAGGTGTAGCAAGATGATAGGTATATGTTTGTTGATATATTATGCTTTGAATTATTTCTGTATAAGTGCAGTGCCACAGGCAGATGTATGATAGATGGAGAGATTGATAGACAGATATGTGCATACATATGTACACTTGCAGAAATAAATCTCGAGAGAATAATGAGGAAAAAGTAGTGTCAGCTCAAAATGACTAGTAATCAAAATCTATCACCATTTACACTTGCTACTAGCATTATTGTTTTCTACCAATATTATTTTTAGTATTGCTCCATAGCACTAAATTAAATAAAACCTTAACAAGGCAAAAAATAGAATAGCCATTGATTGTCCATTTTAAAGCCATCATGATGGCGCAGTGACTGGCAGAAAAAAAGCTCCAGTGCTACTTATATCTCTGTGTTTTCATAGCATACTTTACCTTTGTAACACAAAACAAAAGCTTTATATTTATATATATATATATATATATATATATATATATATATACATATACAGTCATGGACAAAAAGTACTCAGTACTTCAGTACTCTCCAGCGCTTTGTCTTAAACCATTTCTGGGTGCTTTTTGACGTGTGCTTTGGGTCATTTTCCTGTTTTAAGACCTATGACCTCTGATGGAGACCCAACTTTCTGACACTGGGTTTCATAATGCCATGCACACAGTCAAGACATCCAGTGCCTGAAGCAGCAATGCAACTCCAAAACATTAGTGAACCTCCACCATGTTTGACTGTAGGGACTGTATTATTTTCTTTAAAAGCCTCATTTCTTTTTCTGAAAACAGTAGAATGAGGGGGATTTAACAAAAAGCTGTAATATTGTTTTGTCTGTCCACAGCACATTCTCCCAAAATGATTTTGGCTTCCTCAGGTAAGCTTTGGCGAACTTCAAGCTGGCTTTTTTTTTCTGTGTCAGCATTGGGTTCCTCCTGGGTCTCCTACCATAGCATCCCTTTACATTCAGATAGCGACGTATAGTGCAAGCTGACTCATTTGTACCCTGTAATTCCAAAGGGAAATGATAGTGGCACTATGCTAGTAACATTGGGCCTAAACTGGTTAGACTACTGGGGGCTACTCCTCTATATGGAAATGCTAGGTAAGGAGAACGTCACACCACTGAGTGTGTGACACAAATTTAGAGGTTATGGGGCCTATCTATCAAGCTCCGAATGGAGCTTGATGCTCCGTGTTTCTGGCGAGCCTGCAGGCTCACCAGAAACAGCAGTTATGAAGCAGCGGTCACAAAGACCATAACCCTGTCCACCTGCTCTGAGCAGGCGGACAGACATCACCGGAATTCAACCCGATCGAGTACGATCGGGTTGATTGACACCTCCTTGCTGGTGGCCCATTGGCCGCGAGTCTGCAGGGGGCGGAGTTGCACCAGCAGCTCTTGTGAGCTGCTGGTGCAATGCTGAATACGGAGAGCGTATGGCTCTCTGTATTCAGCGAGGTCTGGCGGACCTGATCCACACTGTCATATCAGGTCCACCAGACTTTGTTAAATAGGGGCCTGTGAGTGCACATCAGAACATTTTAAATATTGCAAAAATTCACCTAAGCTCATGTTTTAAATTTGGGATCTTAGTCACACAATATGGCCATACTTTGCTTAAGCCAGTCACCAACTTACAAGGTGTCCCAATGTTGACTGGTCCTAACACTGCAGAGTGATGCCTTTACATTGCAGTATGGCCATATTGTGTGACTAAGATCCCAATTTTAAAATATGAGCTTAGGTGAATTTTTGCAATATTTAAAATGTTTTTGTACATTTCCACTTAGTGGTATACTCACTTTTGTTGCCAACGGTTTAGACATTAATGGCTGTGTGTTGAGTTATTTTTAGGGGACAGCAAATTTACACTGTTAAACAGGCTGTACACTCGCTACTTTAAATTGTAGCAAAGTGTCATTTATTCAATGTTGTCACATGAAAAGATATAATAAAATATTTACACAAATGTGAGAGGTGTATATATATAGTATTCATGCATGTAAACAAGGTAAGTAAATGTTGTCTACCTTTAAATGCAAGTTTGAACATTTGAACACAATTGATACAGCTGTGTTAATGTTTACTGACTAACAGGGACACCTACCAGTACGCTGTTGGTATAGAAGAAAAAGTTTCCACCAGCTGGGCAGAAATTGTAATATATATATATAATTTTTTTCTCTTATTTATATCTGCTGCCTTCAGAATACACTCACTTTTCACTCAAAATGCAAGACCCAGTTGGTGTGTGCACATGGGGAATCACTCCCTTTTATGCAACAGAAGGATTAGTGCCATAAAAATAATGTAGTTATTTTTCTCTGTGTGCTGCTGTCTTGCTGCTGTTTGCATCTAATTATGTTCCTCACTACTTATAATGGTGGGTTTGATACAGAAAATCCCCATTAAAGTTTACGTAGAGTTTTGTAGATACTGTAGATAAATAATTTGATCATTTTTTCTAAAGGATTGCGATCAACCCCAATTATCTCCTCCAAGTAGATGGAGAACTTTTATGAGTAGGATTAGGAGCATAAATGTGTAGTTGGGCCACCTCCATATACGTAGATTTAGAATAACATGCGGTGGGCCCTATTTCATGCAATCTTAACATCTAATTACACATGTGGTTGATTTTGAAAAGACCAGATAGAATAATTAAAAAAATACAGAGTTTACAACAGCAGTGGGGCAAAATTTGCAATAAAATGTTATAGGGGTTTAGAGGAAGATATAAAAACATAGTAATAAAATGTGGGATTTTTATTATATTTAAGGTATTCAGAACTAAAATTATGAGCGCAGAAGGTGGGAACTATTCATGAACAGGAGTGAGAACTTTTTTTCCATTAGAAAGAAGAATTATTAGATTACAAAGAGCTGACTGTTCTATAACCAGAGAACAACTGTGTGTTATTTGCTATTTGGGAAAATTAATTTGAGAAAAATTGGATGTATGGTGATTGTGAATGTAGCTAAAAAGTTTGTCTTCCCTTCTTATTGTTTGAAAACTATTACAGTAGAGAAGGAGTAAGTTTATAGAACCATCTATTAACAACTAAAGAGATTGCTAGTGGGATGGAAGTAAATTTATATATAATGAGGATTGCTAGGATCAGGTTTATAATTTCTTACTTGTAAATTGATTTCTTTATTTGTTTTGATATTCAGTACACCGCCTAGAAAATATCTTCATTAAAGTAGAAATTAAAATAAACAGAGAAAAGGGATATTTTAAAGGGACATGAAAGTCAAAATTAATATTTCATGATACAAACAGAGCATGTAGATATTTCATTTCACTTCTATTTTGAAATTGAATTCATTTAATTTATTTACATTATGCTTTGATGCTTGAAATTCTTTTTCCTTTTAGATTGTTTTTAATTGTGGCCCATTCTCAGCCACAGAATGGGAAATAAGGGGTTAATATATATGTTAGATGCGTTATTTTATAACCCCTCCCACTATGAGAGATGTGATTGGGCCATGTTTTAATTGGTGTGGGTTTATATAGCTTGATTGTGCATTATGTTTTTAGCTTTACAAAGGGGAAAGAGCCTGGAAATGTTGCTGTTTGCTAGATTTAGAGTTTTGCGGCCAAAGGGGTGCGTTAGCTACGCGTGTTTTTTTTCCCCTGCACCATTTAAATAATGCTGGTATTTAGAGTTCTCTGAAAGGCTGCGTTAGGCTCCAGAAAGGGAGCGTAGAGCATAATTTACCGCCACTTCAACTCTCAATACCAGAGTTGCTTACGGTAGCGGCCAGCTTGAAAAACGTGCTCATGCGCGATATCCCCATAGGAAACAATGGGGCAGTTTGAGCTGCAAAAAAACCTAACACCTGCAAAAAAGCAGTGTTAAGCTCCTAACGCAGCCCTATTGTTTCCTACGGGGAAACACTTCCTAAGTCTGCACCTAACACCCTAACATGTACCCCGAGTCTAAACACCCCTAACCTTACACTTATTAACCCCTAATCTGCCGCCCCCGCTATCGCTGACCCCTGCATTATACAATTAACCCCTAATCTGCTGCTCCGGACACCGTTGCAACCTACATTATCCCTATAAACCCCTAATCTGCTGTCCCCAACGTCGCCGACACCTACATTATAATTAATAACCCCTAATCTGCCCCCCCCCAACGTCGCCGCTACCTTACCTACACTTATTAACCCCTAATCTGACGACCGGACCTCGCCACCACTATAATAAATGTATTAACCGTTAAAACCGCGGCACTCCCGCCTAAAAAACCCTATAATAAATAGTATTAACCCCTAATCTGCCCTCTCTAACATCTTTGACACCTAACTTCAAGTATTAACCCCTAAGCTGCCAACTGGACCTCGCCGCTACTCTAATAAATGTATTAACCCCTAAAGCTAAGTCTAACCCTAACACTAACACCCCCCTAAGTTAAATATAATTTTTATCTAACTTAATAAATTAAATCTTATTAAATAAATTATTCCTATTTAAAGCTAAATACTTACCTGTAAAATAAATCCTAATATAGCTACAATATAACGAATAATTATATTGTAGCTATTTTAGGATTTATATTTATTTTACAGGCAACTTTGTATTTATTTTAACTAGGTACAATAGCTATTAAATAGTTATTTACTATTTTTAATAGCTACCTAGTTAAAATAATAACAAAATTACCTGTAAAATAAATCCTAACCTAAGTTACAATTAAACCTAACACTACACTATCAATAAATAAATTAACTAAACTACCTACAATTACCTACAATTAAATCAACTAAACTAAATTACAAAAAAAAACAAACACTAAATTACAAAAAATAAAAAAAGATTACAACAATTTTAAACTAATTACACCTACTCTAAGCCCCCTAAAAAAATAACAAAGCCTCCCAAAATAAAAAAATGCCCTACCCTATTCTAAAATAAAAAAGTTAACAGCTCTATTACCTTACCAGCCCTTAAAAGGGCTTTTTGCGGGGCATTCCCCAAAGAAATCAGCTCTTTTGCCTGTAAAAAAAAAACATACAATACCCCCCCAACATTACAACCCACCACCCACATACCCCTAATCTAACCCAAACCCCCCTTAAATAAACCTAACACTACCCCCCTGAAGATCTCCCTACCTTGTATTCACCCAGCCGGGTATCACCGATCCATCCAGAAGAGGTCCTCCAGAGGGTCCGAAGTCTTCATCCTATCCGGCCAGAAGAGGTCCTCCAGAGGTCCTCCAATCAGCCAATCAGATTGAGCTTGCATTCTATTGGCTGTTCCGATCAGCCAATAGAATGCAAGCTCAATCTGATTGGCTGATTGGATCAGCCAATCCGATTGAACTTGAATCTGATTGGCTGATTCAATCAGCCAATCAGATTTTTCCTACCTTAATTCCGATTGGCTGATAGAATCCTATCAGCCAATCCGAATTCGAGGGACGTCATCTTGGATGACGTCATTTAAAGGAACCTTCATTCGGACTTAGGAAGTCGTTAGAAGAGGATGGATCCGCGCCGGCTGCTTCAAGATGGACCCGCTCCGCTCCAGATGGAAGAAGATAGAAGATGCCACCTGGATGAAGACTTCCGAGCCTCTGGAGGACCTCTTCTGGTCAGATAGGATGAAGACTTCGGACCCTCTGGAGGACCTCTTCTGGACGGATCGGTGATACCCGGCTGGGTGAATACAAGGTAGGGAGATCTTCAGGGGCTTTGTGTTAGGTTTTTTAAGGGGGGGTTGGGTAGGTTAGATTAGGGGTATGTGGGTGGTGGGTTGAAATCATGTTGGAGGGGTATTGTATGTTTTTTTTTACAGGCAAAAGAGCTGATTTCTTTGGGGCATGCCCCGCAAAAAGCCCTTTTAAGGGCTGGTAAGGTAATAGAGCTGTTAACTTTTTATTTTAGAATAGGGTAGGGCATTTTTTTATTTTGAGGGGCTTTGTTATTTTTTTAGGGGGCTTAGAGTAGGTGTAATTAGTTTAAAATTCTTGTAATTTTTTTATTTTTTGTAATTTAGTGTTTGTTTGTAATTTAGTTTAGTTGATTTAATTGTAGGTAATTGTAGGTATTTTAGTTAATTTATTTATTGATAGTGTAGTGTTAGATTTAATTGTAACTTAGGTTAGGATTTATTTTACAGGTAAGTATTTAGCTTTAAATATTACTAATTTATTTAATAAGATTTAATTTATTTCTTTAAATAAAAATTATATTTAACTTAGGGGAGTATTAGTGCTAGGGTTAGACTTAGCTTTAGTGGTTAATACATTTATTAGAGTAGTGGCGAGGTCTGGTTGGCAGATTAGGGGTTAATACTTGAAGTTAGGTGTCAAAGATGTTAGGGAGGACAGATTAGGGGTTAATACTATTTATTATAGGATTTTTGAGGTGGGAGTGCGGCGGTTTAGGGGTTAATACATTTATTATAGTGGCGGCGAGGTCCAGTCGGCAGATTAGGGGTTAATAAGTGTAGGTAAGGTAGCGGCGACATTGGGGGGTCAGATTAGGGGTTAATAAATATTATGTAGGTGTCAGCGATGTTAGGGGCAGCAGATTGGGGGTACATAGGGATAATGTATATGGCGGCAGTGTGCAGTCGGCAGATTAGGGGTTAAAAAAAATTATTAGAATAGCGGCGATGTGGGGGGCCTTGGTTTAGGGGTACATAGGTAGTTTATGGGTGTTAGTGTACTTTAGAGCACTGTAGTTAAGAGCTTTATAAACCGGCGTTAGCCCATAAAGCTCTTAACTCCTGACTTTTTTCTGCAGCTGGAGTTTTGTCGTTAGAGTTCTAACACTCACTTCAGCCAAGACTCTAAATACCAGCGTTAGGGAGATCCCATTGAAAAGATAGGATACGCAATTGGCGTAAGGGGATCTGCGGTATGGAAAGTTGCGGCTGGAAAGTGAGCATTAGACTCTTTCCTGACTGACTCTAAATACCAGCGGGCGGTAAAAAGAAAAAGCAGCGTTAGGACCCCTTAACGCTGCTTTTGACGGCTAACGCAGAACTCTAAATCTAGGGGAAAGTTTTCAACTTTCTATGAAAGGAGAGTGCAGCTTTCTTTTCTTCATTTGATGTATTATGGAGCAATGTGTATGCTCTGACAGCTAGCACCCATTCAAAATTATATTAATGTTATATTGGTCAATGATAGGCTTTACTTTTGTCACTAAAATTAATATATTCACTTCAAGGGCCCCATTTATCAACTCATCAACAAGTTTATATAACAGGAAATGAAAACATCCTCTGCATAACATATGTAACAATAAGACCTTTGATGCTTGCATTTAACATAGAACATGCCGATCATAACCACGTCAATGGGCATTGGTCTGTTGATAAATAAGAAGTTCAATTTAATGTGATTAACCAAATTTAACCAGTTGTTAGCATATACACAATAAGAAAAAAAGTATTTGTGGACCTAAGAATTGCCTGTATGATATAAAAAGATGGTGTTTTTATTCTTCCTAGGAATATAGTAACTTTTATAGCTATGCAGTATTGTTATCATTTCAATAGTAATATAATCAACCAGTAAACATAATGTTACATAAATTTCAAAACAACAGTTGCTATTCTTAACTAGAAAACTTCCATTTAGCTTGTTTTTTTTAACCTCTACTAAACAGGGAAGTCTAAGACAAAATATCAGAATCATGACAAGACCCAGGGAAGCCTGCATGGATGCTGATTATCCTCAACTGGGAAATGCTGACTGTTTGCACATTTAAAGAATGGAAGTGTTTGGAGTTCCTATACTGCTTCTCTCCTGCTCCTTTAATTGATTCAAAACAATGTGTGAGATATGTCCCTATACCTTTTCTGTCGGGAGAGTAATGGCCATTGATGGTGTTGACTTTCTTGTGGTCCATGCCACTTCAATATATAAGGGAAAAAATCGATTTAGACTGTGTTGAGAGCTTTATAATCACTTGCTATAGACCTCTCCCAGACATGATTATTTTCCCCTTTTGGTTTCTATCAATTTTATTTACATCAGGATTGAATTAAAAAAGCCTAACATGATACTGTTTGAAATCTATGAACTGTATTTGAGACTAAAGTAAATTTGATTTTACAATCAGACAGGGCTACAATTTACTGAAATCAGGCATACATTCATTTGTCCACAAATGAAGTTTGTGGCAACAATGTAATATTCTGATATTGTTATCATGATGAAGATTTCATAACTTTTAAGCTTGGTTTATCAAGTACAAAACAAGTGTAACTGCAGATTGACTGTTGATGGCTCAATAACTTGGACCCCAAGGCCAATGCAAACAAGAATGCATATTTTTTCTTTTTGATAAATCTCTACATGGGTGATATGAAGTGTGTCAAGTACATTATTCACTCATTTGGGCTTTTATGTGTTTTTTCACAATGGATACCCATGATGGAAAATAAAATAAATACTATTACAAACAATTACAGTTACATATAATTTAAGATATTGTGGATGTGCTCTATACTACATATTTTGAAGGCATGTGCATATTAAAATAATATATGTGATAATAAGATAAGTACGCAAAGTTTACTTGCTATAGTTCTTCTTTTGAATGTAATCATGTGTACAGCAGAGGACCCCCATAATGAATATTAAGCTTTCTACTTTATTCCATGCCCCACACATGCATTTTAAACTCAAAAGAAAATACAGGTAGCCCTCAGTTTACGCCGGGGTTAGGTTCCAGAAGGAATGTTTGTAAATTGAAACCGTTGTAAATTGAAACCCAGTTTATAATGTAAGTCAATGGGAAGTGAGGGAGATAGGTTCCAGGTCCCTCTCAAAATTGTCTTAAGTAACATGTAATACATTATTTTTAAAGCTTTGAAATGAAGACTTTAAATGCTAAACAGCATTATAAACCTAATAAAATAATTACACAACACAGAATATATAATTAAACTAAGTTAAATGAACAAAAACATTTGCTAAACAGCATTATAAACCTAATAAAATAATCACACAACACAGACTTCACTTGCATTTTTCTGCAAACAGTTCTTTCTATGCATTCCAATCTGGACTGATTTATAGACAGGAAGATCTTATTCCTTTGAAATCTGCTCGATAGCTCAGGTCTGATTAAACTGATTAATTTCAGCTTGCTTGGCTTTGCTGCAACACAAGCGGACAGCTCCACCTACAGGCTAGTTTAAAAATGCACTGCTTCTCAATGCTTTTCAATAGCAGTCACATGACTGGAAAAAAGGTTGTTATTCTGAAACGATGTAAATTGAACTGTTGTAAAACGAGAGCCACCTGTACAATTTAATTTAACTGTGCAAGATATTTGAATTTACAGGCTGACTGACACCACAAAGTATCAATTTTTGTTGACTTTGTGGATAAATAATTTTAATATCTATAAATATGTGTGTTGTTAAACACTGTTAACATCCTCTCATCAGGTCTTCATCTCCCATGTTGTATTCCAGTGACTTTTCCCTAAACCACAAGAGGGCTTCAGTTGTGGATACTTTGCTGCTTTCTCACTCAAACTTTCTGGCTCCATCTCCTGCCAGCTGATGGTAATGTACAAGTACCAAAAGACTAACCAGTCTTTGCCCTGACATTGAGTCTATCCAGTCTGTGCCTTTATTTGTTTAAGAAGAATACTTGTTGCTGTCTGCTTTTCAGTATTGACCTTTGCTTGTGATCCCTTGTTTTGACACATTATTTTGGACTGACCTTATGGATTTTCTACTTTCCCTGTTTTTTTAGCAAGCCTCTGGATTTCACTTTGTACTGAATTTGCCAAAGAGATACAGACCCTAATAGTCTGTCCTTATTTTCTGTTTCTATCTATCTATCTATCTATCTATCTATCTATCTATCTATCTATCTATCTATCTATAATTTTTTTGCTGCAGTTCCTGAACTGTCTTTGTCCTCTGCAGCTCCAGTGTACACCTTGTATGCTGTGTCTCCTGAGTACACCTGGTCCTCTGCAGTCCCTGAAGAGATACAGACCCTGATAGTCTGTCCTTGTTTCCTGCTTATGTACGTGTATATATATATATATATATATATATAATTGTTATTTTGTATTACGAATCTACTAGATTTGATTTATGCATTTTGCACTTAATAGGTGTTTATATGCCTGTCCATGTGTTGTTTACCAGTATAGTTAATTAAACTGCATATTTGGTTCAATGTCAATATATTAATTTGTCAGTATTTATTGTATATGTTATATATGTAATAGTCATTCTGACATATATATATATATATATATATATATATATATATATATGCTAGGTTCCAAATTTTTGTATATATATATATATATATATATATATATATATATATATATATATATATATATATATATATACAGGGAGTGCAGAATTATTAGGCAAATGAGTATTTTGACCACATCATCCTCTTTATGCATGTTGTCTTACTCCAAGCTGTATAGGCTCGAAAGCCTACTACCAATTAAGCATATTAGGTGATGTGCATCTCTGTAATGAGAAGGGGTGTGGTCTAATGACATCAACACCCTATATCAGGTGTGCATAATTATTAGGCAACTTCCTTTCCTTTGGCAAAATGGGTCAAAAGAAGGACTTGACAGGCTCAAAGTCAAAAATAGTGAGATATCTTGCAGAGGGATGCAGCAATCTTAAAATTGCAGAGCTTCTGAAGCGTGATCATCGAACAATCAAGCGTTTCATTCAAAATAGTCAACAGGGTCGCAAGAAGCGTGTGGAAAAACCAAGGCGCAAAATAACTGCCCATGAACTGAGAAAAGTCAAGCGTGCAGCTGCCAAGATGCCACTTGCCACCAGTTTGGCCATATTTCAGAGCTGCAACATCACTGGAGTGCCCAAAAGCACAAGATGTGCAATACTCAGAGACATGGCCAAGGTAAGAAAGGCTGAAAGACGACCACCACTGAACAAGACACACAAGCTGAAACGTCAAGACTGGGCCAAGAAATATCTCAAGACTGATTTTTCTAAGGTTTTATGGACTGATGAAATGAGAGTGAGTCTTGATGGGCCAGATGGATGGGCCCGTGGCTGGATTGGTAAAGGGCAGAGAGCTCCAGTCCGACTCAGACGCCAGCAAGGTGGAGGTGGAGTACTGGTTTGGGCTGGTATCATCAAAGATGAGCTTGTGGGGCCTTTTCGGGTTGAGGATGGAGTCAAGCTCAACTCCCAGTCCTACTGCCAGTTTCTGGAAGACACCTTCTTCAAGCAGTGGTACAGGAAGAAGTCTGCATCCTTCAAGAAAAACATGATTTTCATGCAGGACAATGCTCCATCACACGCGTCCAAGTACTCCACAGCGTGGCTGGCAAGAAAGGGTATAAAAGAAGAAAATCTAATGACATGGCCTCCTTGTTCACCTGATCTGAACCCCATTGAGAACCTGTGGTCCATCATCAAATGTGAGATTTACAAGGAGGGAAAACAGTACACCTCTCTGAACAGTGTCTGGGAGGCTGTGGTTGCTGCTGCACGCAATGTTGATGGTGAACAGATCAAAACACTGACAGAATCCATGGATGGCAGGCTTTTGAGTGTCCTTGCAAAGAAAGGTGGCTATATTGGTCACTGATTTGTTTTTGTTTTGTTTTTGAATGTCAGAAATTTATATTTGTGAATGTTGAGATGTTATATTGGTTTCACTGGTAAAAATAAATAATTGAAATGGGTATATATTTGTTTTTTGTTAAGTTGCCTAATAATTATGCACAGTAATAGTCACCTGCACACACAGATATCCCCATAAAAAAGCTATAACTAAAAACAAACTAAAAACTACTTCCAAAACTATTCAGCTTTGATATTAATGAGTTTTTGGGTTCATTGAGAACATGGTTGTTGTTCAATAATAAAATTAATCCTCAAAAATACAGCTTGCCTAATAATTCTGCACTCCCTGTATATATATATATATATACAAAAATTTGGAACCTAGCACTCACATTTTAAAAGTCAATATTACAATATTATTGTAAGGTATGCAGCTTGTTTTCTTGGTATTGTATGTGGATACTCAGCTGCAGAGGAAAACCTACTTAGTTTTGACTTTTGCAATGTAATTGATAGATTGTATCACACATTACCTAGATGCTACAATGTTTGTAATAGCTCCTTGCGGTTAGAATGTGAAATTACTGAGATCAGGTGAGTGACACTAAAATGCAGACAAGCAGGATTTGCACAGTTTGAATTACAGACTATTTAGCAGAAGGATTCATTCAGTGTGAATTATGCGGTTAAGCCGAGACCGATACCTGTTACATCACAGGGGGCGTGGCTTAGTTCTGCTGTTCGGTTCACTCTGTATTCAGCTTTTTGCTACTCGCTCGGAAGCAAGTACTTTGAAAGATCACTCTGGTAGTAAAATATGTCTTGCGGATATGCCAGGTAAGCTGTAACTGAGCTTGTTCTTAATAGAGATGGTTTAGGGACTTGCTGCTTGTCAAGCGGATGGTAGGCAATGTGTAGGTTGCATCGGATGTTCACAGTAGCAACAAAGGTTAAATGAATAAGTCCTTTTAGGTTATATGCAGTGCAGAAGTTATACTGGAAAGATGATACTGCCACACTCGCAGGTTATATTCAGTAACAAGACTTGTAGAGGATCTAAAGGTTATTCACAAGAGGAGCTTAGTGCAGCTATAAACAGGAACTGATAACAAAATACTAAGCACCTGTTTGCAGGTGTGTGTTAGGTTTTATATGTGGGAGTATGTGGGATGAGTTAAGGCAAAGGATAGATCCTGACAATTATCCACTGCCGAGATGCATGTTATTATATAAAATACACATCAGTCATCAGAAACGGCACTCTCTCTGGTCTTAATTCCAGTGCTTATTTATTGCATGATGTTTCATGGTTTCCCCCTTTCTAAAAAGGAATTGGTGGATAGATTAAATAAGATCAATAGCCCAATTAGATTTGTGGCAAAGTGGGATGTACAGAAAATAGAGTTCCTGGATGTTGAAATAGTCAAGGATGGAGACAGGTTTGGAACAAGAATGTATAGCAAACCCACAGATAGGAACACCATAGTTAGATATGAGACACTTATTAAGATCAATACCAAAGGCACAGATGATGAGGGTGATCAGATTAACATAAGACTCAGGGAGCTGGGCTACAACTGTTGAGGAAATGGGCAAGAGGTTCTTGCAGAGAGGATACCCAGAAAAAATAATAGAGGAGAGTAAACAGCAAGTAGCAGCTGTGGGAAATGAGATTCAAAGAGATGTAAGAGAAGTGAAGGAAAGATTGTATTTTGTAACAAACTATACAACAGATACGAGGAAACTGCGTCAGGCCATATTGGATAATTGGAAAGTTTTACAAATACACTAGATGAAAGGATGGGACCCTTTGTAAAGGATGTACCCATATTTTCTTCTAGGAAAGGCCACAGTTTAAGAGACATGTTGGTATAGGCTGACCCGGTTGAGAAGTATGACACAGAGAGAACACACTTTCTAACTAGGAAAGGGTGAGTATATATTTCCATGGGTGTGTGACCTGTGATAATTTGATTCTGGGGGATACTTTCTAGCATAGCCATACAGGCAAGAAATATAGGATAAAGCAGGCTCTAAACTGTGAATCTAAATATGTCATATAAAATGCCGGTGTGGACAAATGTATGTTGGAAAGATGAATTGAATGCCAAAAGAACGCATGGCTGTACACAGGTCCAGCATTAGACAGGCATTGGATTCAGGGAAAACAGATCAACTAGTGACAAAGCATTGTTTAGATCACAAGCACCCAGTTTCCAGTTTGAGATGTTGCCCCATAGATCAATAAGTTGAAAAGGGGTGGGAAAAGGAAAAAAACTGTTGCTGCAGAGTGAAGCGTAATGGATAGTGGAGTTAGACACAGTGACCCCAAGAGGTTTAAACACATACCTATCCTTGACCTGTTTTCTATAGAAAAAAAATGAGGTTCAGGAACTTGTATTGATATTTCTGATGAAAAAGTTATTCATGTGCATATGTAAATATTTGAATTTTTACATTTCTGAACATAGAGGATGCCTGGGTGGTAAGTACCTAAAATTCGGTCAAAAGATAAAAAAATAACAGCACTCCAGGAATACAAAACATAAAACCAAGTCTTTATTGTTACATCTTGAAAATACACACTCAGCCTATGGAAGGAGGGGGCGTGGTCCTCCTTCAATGTGCTGATTGTGTATTTTAAGAAGTAACAATAAAGACTTGATTTTATCTTTTGGATTCCTGGAGTGATGTCAATTTTTTCACCTTTATTTCTATTTGCTGGCTTGCTCAGCCTTGCCCTGTGATTGGCTTGCACCACGCTGCCCAGTGTGACAACTCACGTTTTGCATTACGCCGCCTGCACAAGAATTGCTGTAATTGGAATAGTATTTTAGATGTTTTCAGGTGAACCTGCTGCTGTGCTGCCCTTCTCTACCTTCTTTTACCTAAAATTCTGTCTTTTCCAACAGAGCTAAGAAACAAAATTATGGAGTGTGTAAAGTTTGCTATTATTCTGCTGTCCAGTAGATGGTGATACATCTCCAGACAAGATGTGAGCTATAGGGGGGTAGTTATCAACGTGTCTACTTTTCCTGCCTTCGCCGGCCCAATACGCCCGCCTAAGCTCGCCTCACATCGCCGCCGCGGACCTGCAAAAATTTGCCTAAGTTATCAAAAAAACTGTCAAAAAGCCACGCACCAAGTACGGGGCGATGAGCAGCGGACTGTGAGAGTTATCACTCATCCGATCTTGCTGCTCTTCGGCTTTTTTACAGCTTTCTTGCTAGCCTGTCACTAAGCACCCACACTAACTACACTGTTCTACCCCCTATACCGGCGCCCCCGGAGCCCCCCGCTACTCAATAAAGTTATTAACCCCTAAACCGCCGCTCCTAGACCCCGCCTCAACAATTATACATGTATTAACCCCTAAACCGCCGCTCCTAGACCCTGCCGCAACTCTTATAAATGTATTAACCCCTAAACCGCCACTCCTAGACCCCGCCGCAACTCTTATAAATGTATTAACCCCTAAACCGCCGCTCCTAGAGCCCGCCACAACTCTTATAAATGTATTAACCCCTAAACCGCCACTCCTAGACCCCGCCGCAACTCTTATAAATGTATTAACCCCTAAACCGCCGCTCCCAGACCTCGCTGCCACCTACATTATACCTAGTAACCCCTATCCTGCCCCACTATACCGTCGCCCTCAATAATAAAGTTATTAACCCCTATCCTGCTGATCCCGCACCTCGCCGCAACTAAATAAATAGTTTAACCCCTAAACCGCCGCTCCCTGACCCTGCCGCAACCTATATTAAATTTATTAACCCCTATCCTGCCTCCCCTACACCGTCGCCACCTATAATAAATTTATTAACCCCTATCCTGCCCCCCACTACACCGCCGCCACTGTAATAAAATTATTAACCCCTAAACCTAAGTCTAACACTAACCCTAACACCCCCCTACACTACACTATACTTTAATAAATTATTCCTATTTAAAACGAAATACTTACCTGTAAAATAAACCCTAAGATAGCTACAATGTAATTAATAATTATATTGTAGCTCTCTTAGGATTTATATTTATTTTACAGGTAACTACAATTAAACCTAACACTACACTATCATTAAATGAATTAAATAAATTAACTACAAATAACTACAATTAAATACAATTACATAAACTAACTAAAGTACAAAAAAAAAAAAAGCTAAGTTACAAAAAAATAAAAAAAAATAAGTTACAAACATTTTAAAAATATTACAACAATATTAAGCTAATTACACCTAATCTAAGCCCCCTAATAAAATAACAAAGCCCCCCAAAATAAAAAAAATTCCCTACCCTATTATAAATTAAAAAAGTTCAAAGCTCTTTTACCTTACCAGCCCTTAAAAGGGCCTTTTGTGGGGGCATGCCCCAAAGAATTCAGCTCTTTTGCCTGTAAAAGAAAAATACAACCCCCCCAACATTAAAACCCACCACCCACATAACCCTAATCTAACCCAAACCCCCCTTAAAAAAACCTAACACTAATCCCCTGAAGATCATCCTACCTTTAGTCGTCTTCACTCAGCCGAGCAGCGATGGAACTGAAGAGGAGACCCGGAGCGGCAGAAGTTATCATCCAAGGGGCGCTGAAGAAATCTTCCATCCGATGAAATGATCCTCCAGTCGGCGCTGAAGAAGTCTTCCATCCGGGCGATGTCATCTTCCAAGCGGGGTCTTCAATCGTCATCACACCGACGCGGAACATCCTTCTTTACCGACGGACTACCGACGAATGAAGGCTCCTTTAAGGGACGTCATCCAAGATGGCGTCCCTTCAATTCCGATTGGCTGATAGGATTCTATCAGCCAATCGGAATTAAGGTAGGAATCAGCCAATCAGATTCAAGTTCAATCCGATTGGCTGATCCAATCAGCCATTCAGATTGAGCTCGCATTCTATTGGCTGATCGGAACAGCCAATAGAATGCAAGCTCAATCTGATTGGCTGATTGGATCAGCCAATCGGATTGAACCTTGAATCTGATTGGCTGATTCAATCAGCCAATCAGATTTTTCCTACCTTATTTCCGATTGGCTGATAGAATCCTATAAGCCAATCGGAATTGAAGGGACGCCATCTTGGATGACGTCCCTTAAAGGAGCCTTCATTCGTTGGTAGTCCGTCGGTAAAGAAGGATGTTCCGCGTCGGCGGGATGACGATTGAAGACCCCGCTTGGAAGATGACATCGCCCGGATAGAATACTTCTTCAGTGCCGCTTGGAAGATGACATCGCCCAGATGGAAGACTTCTTCAGTGCCGACTGGAGGATCACTTCATCGGATGGAAGATTTCTTCAGCGCCCCTTGGATGATAACTTCTGCCGCTCCGGGTCTCCTCTTCAGTTCCATCGCTGCTCGGCTTAGTGAAGACGACTAAAGGTAGGATGATTATTTTTAAAATGTTTGTAACTTATTTTTTTTATTTTTTGTAACTTAGCTTTTTTTTTGTACTTTAGTTAGTTTATGTAATTGTATTTAATTGTAGTTATTTGTAGTTAATTTATTTAATTTATTTAATGATAGTGTAGTGTTAGGTTTAATTGTAACTTAGGTTAGGATTTATTTTACAGGTAATTTTGTATTTCTTTTAGCTAGGTAGTTATTAAATAGTTAATAACTATTTAATAACTATTCTAACTAGCTAAAATAAATATAAAGTTACCTGTAAAATAAATATAATTCCTAAAATAGCTACAATGCAATTATTAATTACATTGTAGCTATCTTAGGGTTTATTTTACAGGTAAGTATTTAGTTTTAAATAGGAATAATTTATTAAAGTATAGTGTAGTGTTAGGTGTAAATGTAACTTAGGTTAGTTTTTATTTCACAGGTAAATTTCTCTTTATTTTAGCTAGGTAGCTATTAAATAGTTAATAATTATTTAATAGCTATTGTACCTAGTTAAAATAAATTGAAAGTTACCTGTAAAATAAAAATAAACCCTAAGATAGCTGCAATCTAATAATTATTTATATTGTAGCTATATTAGGGTTTATTTTAAAGGTAAGTATTTAGTTTTAAATAGGATTAATTTAGTTCATAAGAGAAATATTATTTAGATTTATTTAATTAATATTTAAGTTAGGGGGGTGTTAGGGTTAGTGTTAGACTTAGGTTTAGGGGTTAATAATTTTATTACAGTGGCGGCGGTGTAGTGGGGGGCAGGATAGGGGTTAATAAATGTATTATAGGTGGCGACGGTGTAGGGGGGGCAGATTAGGGGTTAATAAAATTAATATAGGTTGCGGAATGGTCCGGGAGCGGCGGTTTAGGGGTTAAACTATTTATTTAGTTGCGGCGAGGTGCGGGATTGGCAGGATAGGGTTTAATAACTTTATTATAGAGGGCAACAAGTAATATTGTCCACAGCACTATAATATCAATTATTTTTTATTTTCTGTTAAACATACAGATATAAAATGCGACGTTTCGAGTGTTGCCACTCTTACTCATGCTAATACATTGTATCATTTGAAACAAATTTAAAGCCCTCAGTTTCGCGCCAACCACTTTCATTCAGTGGCTCTGCTGCCATCTACTGACCAACAAAAATATAACAGTTTAAAAACATTACTTTGTTATACAAACTAAGTATTAGTATCTGTTTGCACTTACTTACTTTTAGAAAATGTATGCATTTTAATTTTATGCAGTCCTTTTTATAATCAATTATGCATACTTTGAACTTTAGCCATACAATAATATGAACAAATTTAGACAGAATAAACTTTTGTTAGAATAAATTTTACAATACATTTCATACAAGGAAATGATTTTACAATATGTTTCATACTGGATAATTAATTATTGATCTTTCATTACAGAAAAATTGACCAATCATAGTCTCTATTGAGACCATTTGGTTTCATACATCCTAGTTCATATATCCAGTACATTTCTTTTTCCTTCAATATTTTTTCCCGATTACTACCATTTCTCTGGGGACCCACACTGTCTATGACTTGCCATCGTAATTGGCTTATCTGGTGTCCACATTTCAAGAAATGATTGGACACTGGGGCTTCAAGATTTTTGCACCGAATATTTGAACGGTGCTGGCATATTCTGTCCCTGACCATACGAGTAGTTTCCCCTATGTAGATTAGGGAACAATTACATTTTATGAGGTAGATAACATATTTTGACTCACATGTATGGTGTTCTCTTATCTCATATTTCTTCCCTGTTCTTGGATGGAAAAAATATCTGCCTTTAATTACAGAATGGCAGCTCATACAGCCTAGACAAGGAAATGTTCCTTTATTTTTATTTCCTAGAAGTGTTTGTCTTGCTTGTTTCTTGGGCCCTACATCTGTACTAGTGAGTTGGTCTCTTAAGTTTTTTACTCTCCTATAAGCCATTAACGGGGGTTTTTTGAAAAGCTCAGTTCCCTTATTGCACTCTTTTAATACGTGCCAATGCTTTGTTACAATACGTTTAATTTCTTCACTATTAGGGTTAAATTGAGTGACCAATATCAACTTATCTTACATTAATTGAAAAGCATACCAACAATATGATAAATAAAGGGAAAAACTTAAGAGAAAGGGATAAAGAAGATAAGTTGATATTGGTCACTCAATTTAACCCTAATAGTGAAGAAATTAAACGTATTGCAACAAAGCATTGGCACATATTAAAAGAGTGCAATAAGGGAATTGAGCTTTTAAAAAAAACCCCGTTAATGGCTTATAGGAGAGTAAAAAACTTAAGAGACCAACTCACTAGTACAGATGTAGGGCCCAAGAAACAAGCAAGACAAACACTTCTAGGAAATAAAAATAAAGGAACATTTCCTTGTCTAGGCTGTATGAGCTGCCATTCTGTAATTAAAGGCAGATATTTTTTCCATCCAAGAACAGGGAAGAAATATGAGATAAGAGAACACCATACATGTGAGTCAAAATATGTTATCTACCTCATAAAATGTAATTGTTCCCTAATCTACATAGGGGAAACTACTCGTATGGTCAGGGACAGAATATGCCAGCACCGTTCAAATATTCGGTGCAAAAATCTTGAAGCCCCAGTGTCCAATCATTTCTTGAAATGTGGACACCAGATAAGCCAATTACGATGGCAAGTCATAGACAGTGTGGGTCCCCAGAGAAATGGTAGTAATCGGGAAAAAATATTGAAGGAAAAAGAAATGTACTGGATATATGAACTAGGATGTATGGAACCAAATGGTCTCAATAGAGACTATGATTGGTCAATTTTTCTGTAATGAAAGATCAATAATTAATTATCCAGTATGAAACATATTGTAAAATCATTTCCTTGTATGAAATGTATTGTAAAAATTATTCTAACAAAAGTTTATTCTGTCTAAATTTGTTCATATTATTGTATGGCTAAAGTTCAAAGTATGCATAATTGATTATAAACAGGACTGCATAAAATTAAAATGCATAAATTTTCTAAAAGTAAGTAAGTGCAAACAGATACTAATACATAGGCCTAGATTTAGAGTTCGGCGGTAGCCGTCAAAACCAGCGTTAGAGGCTCCTAACGCTGGTTTTGGCCGCCCGCTGGTATTTGGAGTCAGTGATTAAAGGGTCTAACGCTCACTTTGCAGCCGCGACTTTTCTATACCGCAGATCCCCCTACGCCATTTGCGTAGCCTATCTTTTCAATGGGATCTTTCTAACGCCGGTATTTAGAGTCGTTTCTGCAGTGAGCGTTAGAGCTCTAACGACAAGATTCCAGCCGCCTGAAAATAGCAGGAGTTAAGAGCTTTCTGGCTAACGCCGGTTTATAAAGCTCTTAACTACTGTACCCTAAAGTACACTAACACCCATAAACTACCTATGTACCCCTAAACCGAGCTCCCCCCACATCGCCGCCACTCGATTAAAAATTTTAACCCCTAATCTTCCGACCGCCACCTACGTTATACTTATGTACCCCTAATCTGCTGCCCCTAACCCCGCCGACCCCTATATTACATTTATTAACCCCTAATCTGCCCCCCACAACATCGCCGCCAGCTACTTACAATAATTAACCCCTAATCTTCCGACCGCAAAGCGCCGCCACCTACGTTATCCCTATGTACCCCTAATCTGCTGCCCCTAACACCGCCGACCCCTATATTATATTTATTAACCCCTAATCTGCCCCCCTCAACGTCGCCGACACCTACCTACACTTATTAACCCCTAATCTGCCGAGCGGACCTGAGCGCTACTATAATAAAGTTATTAACCCCGAATCCGCCTCACTAACCCTATCATAAATAGTATTAACCCCTAATCTGCCCTCCCTAACATCGCCGACACCTACCTTCAATTATTAACCCCTAATCTGACGACCGGAGCTCACCGCTATTCTAATAAATGTATTAACCCCTAAAGCTAAGTCTAACCCTAACACTAACACCCCCCTAACTTAAATATAATTTTAATCTAACGAAATAAATTAACTCTTATTAAATAAATTAATCCTATTTAAAGCTAAATACTTACCTGTAAAATAAACCCTAATATAGCTACAATATAAATTATAATTATATTATAGCTATTTTAGGATTAATATTTATTTTACAGGCAACTTTGTAATTATTTTAACTAGGTACAATAGCTATTAAATAGTTAAGAACTATTTAATAGTTACCTAGTTAAAATAATAACAAATTTACCTGTAAAATAAATCCTAACCTAAGTTATAATTAAACCTAACACTACCCTATCAATAAAATAATTAAATAAACTACCTACAATTACCTACAATTAACCTAACACTACACTATCAATAAATTAAATAAACACAATTGCTACAAATAAATACAATTAAATAAACTAGCTAAAGTACAAAAAATAAAAAAGAACTAAGTTACAGAAAATAATAAAATATTTACAAACATAAGAAAAATATTACAACAATTTTAAACTAATTACACCTACTCTAAGCCCCCTAATAAAATAACAAAGCCCCCCAAAATAAAAAATTCCCTACCCTATTCTAAATTAAAAAAGTTACAAGCTCTTTTACCTTACCAGCCCTGAACAGGGCCCTTTGCGGGGCATGCCCCAAGAAGTTCAGCTCTTTTGCCTGTAAAAGAAAACATACAATACCCCCCCCCCAACATTACAACCCACCACTCACATACCCCTAATCTAACCCAAACCACCCTTAAATAAACCTAACACTAAGCCCCTGAAGATCTTCCTACCTTGTCTTCACCATACCAGGTTCACCGATCCGTCCTGGCTCCAAGATCTTCATCCAACCCAAGCGGGGGTTGGCGATCCATAATCCGGTGCTGAAGAGGTCCAGAAGAGGCTCCAAAGTCTTCATCCTATCCGGCAAGAAGAGGACATCCGGACCGGCAAACATCTTCTCCAAGCCGCATCTTCTATCTTCTTCCATCCGGTGCGGAGCGGGTCCATCTTGAAGCAGGCGACGCGGATCCATCCTCTTCTTCCGATGTCTCCCGACGAATGACGGTTCCTTTAAGGGACGTCATCCAAGATGGCGTCCCTCGAATTCCGATTGGCTGATAGGATTCTATCAGCCAATCGGAATTAAGGTAGGAATTTTCTGATTGGCTGATGGAATCAGCCAATCAGAATCTAGTTCAATCCGATTGGCCGATCCAATCAGCCAATCAGATTGAGCTCCCATTCTATTGGCTGATCGGAACAGCCAATAGAATGCGAGCTCAATCTGATTGGCTGATTGGATCAGCCAATCGGATTGAACTTGATTCTGATTGGCTGATTCCATCAGCCAATCAGAAAATTCCTACCTTAATTCCGATTGGCTGATAGAATCCTATCAGCCAATCGGAATTCGAGGGACGCCATCTTGGATGACGACCCTTAAAGGAACCGTCATTCGTCGGGAGACATCGGAAGAAGAGGATGGATCCGCGTCGCCTGCTTCAAGATGGACCCGCTCCGCACCGGATGGAAGAAGATAGAAGATGCGGCTTGGAGAAGATGTTTGCCGGTCCGGATGTCCTCTTCTTGCCGGATAGGATGAAGACTTTGGAGCCTCTTCTGGACCTCTTCAGCACCGGATTATGGATCGCCAACCCCCGCTTGGGTTGGATGAAGATCTTGGAGCCAGGACGGATCGGTGAACCTGGTATGGTGAAGACAAGGTAGGAAGATCTTCAGGGGCTTAGTGTTAGGTTTATTTAAGGGTGGTTTGGGTTAGATTAGGGGTATGTGGGTGGTGGGTTGTAATGTTGGGGGGGGGTATTGTATGTTTTTTTTTACAGGCAAAAGAGCTGAACTTCTTGGGGCATGCCCCGCAAAGGGCCCTGTTCAGGGCTGGTAAGGTAAAAGAGCTTGTAACTTTTTTAATTTAGAATAGGGTAGGGAATTTTTTATTTTGGGGGGCTTTGTTATTTTATTAGGGGGCTTAGAGTAGGTGTAATTAGTTTAAAATTGTTGTAATATTTTTCTTATGTTTGTAAATATTTTATTATTTTCTGTAACTTAGTTCTTTTTTATTTTTTGTACTTTAGCTAGTTTATTTAATTGTATTTATTTGTAGCAATTGTGTTTATTTAATTTATTGATAGTGTAGTGTTAGGTTAATTGTAGGTAATTGTAGGTAGTTTATTTAATTATTTTATTGATAGGGTAGTGTTAGGTTTAATTATATCTTAGGTTAGGATTTATTTTACAGGTAATTTTGTAATTATTTTAACTAGGTAACTATTAAATAGTTCTTAACTATTTAATAGCTATTGTACCTAGTTAAAATAAATACCAAGTTGCCTGTAAAATAAATATTAATCCTAAAATAGCTAAAATATAATTATAATTTATATTGTAGCTATATTAGGGTTTATTTTACAGGTAAGTATTTAGCTTTAAATAGGAATCATTTATTTAATAAGAGTTAATTTATTTCGTTATATGTAAATTATATTTAAGTTAGGGGGGTGTTAGTGTTAGGGTTAGACTTAGCTTTAGGGGTTAATACATTTATTAGAATAGCGGTGAGCTCCGATCGGAAGATTAGGGGTTAATAATTGAAGGTAGGTGTCGGCGATGTTAGGGAGGGCAGATTAGGGGTTAATACTATTTATGATAGGGTTAGTGAGACGGATTAGGGGTTAATAACTTTATTATAGTAGCGCTCAGGTCCGCTCGGCAGATTAGGGGTTAATAAGTGTAGGCAGGTGTCGGCGACGTTGTGGGGGGCAGATTAGGGGTTAATAAATATAACATAGGGGTCGGCGATGTTAGGGCAGCAGATTAGGGGTACATAGGGAAAACGTAGGTTGCGGCGGTTTACGGAGCGGAAGATTAGGGGTTAAAAATAATATGCAGGGGTCAGCGATAGCGGGAGTGGCAGATTAGGGGTTAATAAGTGTAAGGTTAGGGGTGCTTAGACTCGGGGTACATGTTAGAGTGTTAGGTGCAGACGTAGGAAGTGTTTCCCCATAGGAAACAATGGGGCTGCGTTAGGAGCTGAACGCTGCTTTTTTGCAGGTGTTAGGTTTTTTTTCAGCTCAAACAGTCCCATTGTTTCCTATGGGGGAATCGTGCACGAGCACGTTTTTGATGCCGGCCGCGTCCGTAAGCAACTCTGGTATCGAGAGTTGCATTTGCGGTAAAAATGCCCTACGCTCCTTTTTTGGAGCCTAACGCAGCATTTGTTTTAACTCTCGATACCAGAGTTAAATTTATGGTGCGGCCAGAAAAAAGCCCGCGGAGCGTTAACAGCCCTTTTACCGCCGAACTCTAAATCTAGGCCTTAGTTTGTATAACAAAGTAATGTTTTTAAACTGTTATATTTTTGTTGGTCAGTAGATGGCAGCAGAGCCACTGAATGAAAGTGGTTGGCGCGAAACTGAGGGCTTTAAATTTGTTTCAAATGATACAATGTATTAGCATGAGTAAGAGTGGCAACACTCGAAACGTCGCATTTTATATCTGTATGTTTAACAGAAAATAAAAAATAATTGATATTATAGTGCTGTGGACAAAATTACTTGTATCATAGATGATAGGAGACCCTGGCAGAGCCCCTGTCTTCACGAGCACTGTTCTCCGGTTTGTTGCTGTACTACACTGTTTGTATTTATTATAGAGGGCGGCGGTATAGGGGGGGCAGGATAGGGGTTACTAGGTATAATGTAGGTGGCGGTGGGCTCCGGGAGCGGCGGTTTAGGGGTTAATATGTATAGAGTAGCTTGCGGTGGGCTCCGGGAACGGCGGTTTAGGGGTTAATACATTTATTATAGTTGCGGGGGGGTTTAGGGAGCGGCGGTTTAGGGGTTAATATGTATAGAGTAGCTTGCGGTGGGCTCCAGGAGCGGCGGTTTAGGGGTAATAACTTTATTTAGTTGCGGCGGTGTAGGGGAGACAGATTAGTGGTGTTTAGACTCGGGGTACATGTTAGGGTGTTAGGTGTAGACAGCTCCCATAGGAATCAATGGGATGTCTGGCAGCAGCGTACTTGTACTTTCGCTATGGTCAGACTCCCATTGATTCCTATGGGATCCGCCGCCACCAGGGTGGCGGTTTGAAAACCAGGTACGCTGGGCCGGAAAAGTGCCGAGCGTACCTGCTAGTTTTTTGATAACTAGCAAAAGTAGTCAGGTAGTGCCGCACTTGTGTGCGGAACATCTGGAGTGATGTAAGAATCGATCTGTGTCGGACTGAGTCCGGCGGATCAAAGTTTACGTCACAAAATTCTACTTTTGCTGGTCTCTAGCCTTTGATAACTAAGGTGAATCAGCCTTGCCACAAATACGCTGCGGAATTCCAGCATATTTGAGGTTGACGGCTTGATAACTAGGCCCCATAGTGTATGGGAAACACAGAAGGTATTAACACCTGGCAACTATTATGTAATCATTGGTGTGTATATAATGGGAAGGTGGGAGTTAGATTGTTACCTTGAGAAAGGCCCAGGTATGGGCTGAAATGTTGGGCTGTAACTCACTGACAATACAATTGTGTTGAATTATGGAAAGATGATTCTTCATGATTGGAATATTTATGTACAATAAGACTTTGTGAATATAACTTTTTGTGGAGTGCCTAATCCATTTGAGAGAGCTTATATATATATATATAAATATATATATATATATATATATATATATATACACATACATACATTATTTATATATATATATATATATATATATATATATATATATATATATATATACATACATTTTATATATATAAAGATATGAAAGAAAGCAAACACTGCACGAGCAATCAGAGTGCTGTTAAAGTCAGAAAGTTTATTTCTCCACAAAGGTTAGACAAAGTCAGACATCAGAACACCTGACATGTTTCACGCAGGCGTACCTGCGCTTCATCAGAGGTGATTATCCACCACAGGTGAGCACCTTTTAAAGCTGAGTTGCACCAATGAAATTTATCACAAAAATACACACCCCCTTAATGTCAAACAGCATTTGTAAAGCTATTAAAACGGGAGTATGATTATATGTTGATATGTTAGTTACATAAAATGAAATAAATTAAAATAACGCATATATATACATAAATAAATAAAATATAACATAAAAACAATAATAAATAGTAAACATAAGAAAAAATTATTTTTCATAGAAATACAAAAATATAACTACAACAGAATTTGCAAAATCTAGTAGAAATAACAGTGAATAAAGCATAAACAATGTTTAAAGCTATAGCATTAAATTAAAATAAATATAAACATATTACGCATTCAAAATGAATTAATAAAATACTTAATAATAATAATTTTTGCGTACTTGAACATAATAAAAGTTTAGAACAATATATAATATTTAATATGAGATTCCTGTAGTTAAACTCAACTCATACTAGCATTCGCGCTAGACAAATAGGGGAGGAAGATAGCATATATGTTAGGGAAGTACACCAAGTGGGATAATTATAATCCTGGTTTCTACTATAGTCATAGTTTCTTGGTGTGGGTGAGTAGAGAGAGAAAGAGCGATGGGGAGGGGGAACCAATACAAGATAGAACTTTTGTTAATTTCAATTACTTAATATATATTAGTTACACATATATTGTTATTACAAGTTGTATAGTTAATGCTATCCGTGGATATCCAAACCATGATTCTATAATAACTGAAATTATACAAGAATTTACCTTCAATATTATTTAATACTTAATATTATTTACAAAAGGGATCTGAGAAATACCTGTCTGAGTCTATACAGTTGGTAATGTATTGTAAGATTTAATCAATTTGATTTTTTATTTTTAATTTTTTATATATATGTCTTAATCATTATTATAAAGACACCTCAACTGGGCAATTACGGTAAATACCAATCCATACTATCATACACTACCAGTTTATTCCTGAGGGAACACTATTAGAGGAAGATCTAGTGAAAATTCTTAAGGAAGAATCTCTAGAAGATATACAGTGGGGCAAAAAAGTATTTAGTCAGCCACCAATTGTGCAAGTTCTCCCACTTAAGAAGATGAGAGAGGCCTGTAATTTTCATCATAGGTATACCTCAACTATGAGAGACAAAATGTGGAAACAAATCCAGAAAATCACATTGTCTGATTTGGAAAGAATTTATTTGCATTTTATGATGGAAAATAAGTATTTGGTCACCTACAAACAAGCAAGATTTCTGGCTCTCACAGGCCTGTATCTTCTTCTTTAAGAGCCTCCTCTGTCCTCCACTCATCACCTGTATTAATGGCACCTGTTTGAACTTGTTATCAGTATAAAAGACACCTGTCCACAACCTCAAACAGTCACACTCCAAACTCCACTATGGTGAAGACCAAAGAGCTGTCAAAGGACACCAGAAACCAAATTGTAGACCTGCACCAGGCTGGGAAAACTGAATCTGCAATAGGCAAGCAGCTTGGTGTGAAGAATTCAACTGTGGGAGCAATAATTAGAAAATGGAAGACATACAAGACCACTGATAATCTCCCTCGATCTGGGGCTCCACGCAAGATCTCACCCCGTGGGGTCAAAATGATCACAAGAACGGTGAGCAAACATCCCAGAACCACACGGGGGGACATAGTGAATGACCTGCAGAGAGCTGGGACCAACGTAACAAAGGCTACCATCAGTAACACACTATGCCGCCAGGGACTCAGATCCTGCAGTGCCAGACGTGTCCCCCTGCTTAAGCCAGTACATGTTCCGGCCCGTCTGAAGTATGCTAGAGAGCATTTGGATGATCCAGAAGCAGATTGGGAGAATGTCATATGGTCAGATGAAACCAAAGTAGAACTTTTTGGTAGAAACACAACTCGTCGTGTTTGGAGGAGAGAGAATGCTGAGTTGCAACCAAAGAACACCATACCTACTGTGAAGCATGGGGGTGGCAACATCAGGCTTTGGGGCTGTTTCTCTGCAAAGGGAACAGGATGACTGATCCGTGTACATGAAAGAATGAATGGGGCCATGTATCGTGAGATTTTGAGTGCAAACCTCCTTCCATCAGCAAGGGCATTGAAGATGAAACGTGGCTGGGTCTTTCAGCATGACAATGATCCCAAACACACCACCCAGGCAACGAAGTAGTGGCTTCGTAAGAAGCATTTCAAGGTCTTGGAGTGGCCTAGCCAGTCTCCAGATCTCAACACCATAGAAAATCTTTGGAGGGAGTTGCCCAGCGACAGCCCCAAAACATCACTGCTCTAGAGGAGATCTGCATGCAGGAATGGGCCAACATACCAGCAATAGTTTGTTACAACCTTGTGAAGACTTAGAGAAAACGTTTGACCTCTGTCATTGCCAACAAAGGATATATAACAAAGTATTGAGATGAACTTTTGATATTGACCAAAAACTTATTTTACACCATAATATGCAAATAAATTCTTTCCAAATCAGACAATGTGATTGTCTGGATGTGTTTCTACATTTTGTCTCTCATAGTTGAAGTATACCAATGATAAAAATTACAGGCCTCTCTCATCTTCTTAAGTGGGAGAACTTGCATAATTGGTGGTTGACTAAATACTTTTTTGCCCCACTGTATGGTAAATACCAATCCAAATATATGCAGAACAATTTATATTTCAGTGAATGAATGCATCCACATCAAGTCTCTTATTTATCCCATAAGGAACTCTAGTATTTAGTTCAATAATCCAAAAGACTTCTCTCTTTAGTAATAGATCAGTTCTATTTTTTTATACTGTCTATACCAATAAATGAGAAATGTTTAGTATCTTTACCATGTATTCTAAAATGTTTGGCAACAGGTGTTTTGGCTTCTTTTTCATCCAAAGATAGTAAGTGTTGCCTAATTCTTTCTTTCAAGGTTCTGGTCGTAATCCCAATATATTGTAACTGGCAAGATTGGCAAGTAATTAGGTATATGACAAATTTTGTAGTACAATCTATCCTACTCCTTATATCATATTGTTTACCTGTATTAGTTGAGCAAAAGGACTTCTCTTTTTGGGTAAAGTTACAACTTTTGCAAGGGACATGGCCACATTTGTAAAAGCCATTAGTTGGATTAAGCCACTTTGATTTAAAGATCTGTTTTTCTTTTTCTGACAAATCACTTTTAGTGATATCACCTAGGCTTTGGGCCCTTCTCGCTACAAATTTCAATTTTTTCCTGTCAGTAATAACTTTGAGATTATCATCAACATGTAGTATAGGCAGATTCTTAGATATAATGTCACATATCTGATTATATTGAGAACTGAACCTGGTAATAAACCGTATATTATCATCTTGTATTCTGGTTCTAGTATCCTTTCTACATTGAAAAAGTGATGTCCTATCAATTTTAGAGACTTGGCGCTGTGTCTGTAGAAGGCTATTTCTATTGTAACCTCTAGATGTTAGTCTTTCGGTCAGATCAGTAGCCTGTTTAAGATACATGGTCATATTAGAACAATTTCTACGTATTCGCAAGTACTGACCCTTAGGAATTCCTTTCTTTACATGTGGTATATGACAAGAGTTTGCATGTAATATTGTATTTTTTGCTAAGGGTTTCCTATATATTGAGGTCAGTATTTGATAATCTGTATCAATGTTGAGATGAACGTCCAAGTAATCTATTTCTGTTTTATTGCTTATGCTGGTAAATTTTAGGTTAAACTTATTTGAATTAATGTATGCTGTGAAATTGTCAATAGTGTTATTCCCTTCATTATTCCATATTATGATGAGGTCATCAATAAACCTACCGTACATAATTATATTGTTTGCAAAGGGACACTGGTCAGAAAAAATTAAGCAGAATTCAAGCCAGCCCATATAGATATTGGCGAAAGCGGGGGCAAATTTTGCCCCCATGGCTGTCCCACTTTTTTGTAAATAATAATCACCTCTATAGACAAAATAATTATGTGACAGAAGAAATTCTGCAATCGTGACTATAAATGTTATGAAGTTACAGTCATAATCTGTGTATCTGTATAGCATATTGGACAGGGATGCAAGACCTAAATTATGGGGTATATTGGAATATAAAGCTATGACATCTATTGTAAGCCAACAGTATTGTTCTTTCCAGGTTATATCACTAAGTTGTTGTATCAGATGTGAGCTGTCTCTGATATAGCCTGGAAGTGCTAGTACTACAGGTTGGAGTATGTGATCAAGCCATTCACTTAATCTTTCGCGCAAAGAGCCATTGCTTGCCACTATGGGCCTTCCTGGTGGATTTTTAGTAGTCTTATGAATCTTAGGTGTAATTCTAAAGTATGGTATTTTTGGATCTTCAATTAGGAGATAATCCACTAGTTCCTTATCCATGAAGTTATTTCTATAGCTGTATCTAATAGGGACATCATAATCTGTCTATAGGACAAAGTTGGGTTGTAAGAAAGCTTAGTATATAAGCTATCATTATTAAGTTGAGACATAACCTCATTGTGGTACTGTTCTTCGTCAAGAATTACAACAGCCCCACCTTTGTCCGCTTGGGTGACTATGATTTCTCTATTATTTTTGAGAGAGTATAGTGCTTTCCTTTAAAATTTAGAGAGATTGTCCCTTGTTGTATGCGTCTCAGTCTGTATTTGTTTGTTCAAAGATATAAGATCCCTTTCAATGGCTCTTTGATACATGTCTATATTAATATCACGACTATGTATAGGATAGAAATACGATTTGTCCTTAAAATTAAATTTAACCTCAGGTGTGGTTTGTTGGTGTGTATTAGATTGTGCAGATAAAGTAATAAGATGTGTTAAATCTTTTAATTCTGCATAGTGTAATCCAACTGATGGAGAAGGTGAAGATGATTGTGCTATAGGTGTTTGAGTGTTAGATTCAGAATCTATAGTAAAGAAGTGTTTTTTTAAAACTATTTTGCGTATATAATTATTAACATCTAGAATTGTGTGAAATAAATCAAAATTTGTGACTGGTGAAAAACTTAAACCTTTATTTAAGAGTGATAACTGTGCAGTAGTCAATTTATATTTAGAGAGGTTAATGACTGCCCCTATTTGTTGTGGTTCTTCCGTATTCTGCTCGGGTACCTGAAGCAGCCCTCTCCCTTTTTTGGAGTGCTAGTCTGTTGTGGTGATTGGACAAGTGATTTTAAATCCTGCCTTGCTGGTAAAGTACTATGACTTGGGCCTGGCATATCTTCAACATGGTCACTCTCTACTGATGTAGTAGGATCTGCGTCTTGATGGTCAGTATCTATACTAGAGAAAGTAACTTTCTTAGATTGTTGTCTTTGGTGTCTCTTATGTTTTTTATTTTTATTTTTATTTTTCTTGTCTGTCTTAGTGTCTGAATAAGTATTATCTTTAGTCTGTTGGTTGGTCCTTCTAATACTTTTCTGCCATGAATACACTATATCTAACTCGTAGTCTTTAACATCCCTCTGATATTTCTTAACTTTTCTGTCTGATAATTCAGAGTCAAGTTTGTTTAGTGTTTCATCTAATTGAAGTTGGTAGTCACCATATTGTTTAGTCTTGTCATAAGGTTTCAGTAAACCAAAAAGTCTGTCTATCTCTAGTAATATGGTATTTCTCTCATCTTTTTTATATTTAACCAATTGTTTCATACATATGATGGAACAATTGGTTAGATTGGTATTCCATTCCTCCATAAACTCTGGTATAGTTAATGCAAAAGTGGGGAATTTTTTCATTCTTAATCCCCTTGGTACTTTATTTTCAGAAATATATAATTCAAGGAATTCAATATCCCACCACAAATTAGTCTCTCTAAATCTCAGGTTCTCTAAAGATGAGAACACCATAGATACATCTTCCTCACAAATGGAATCAGAAATCTGAGTATGTCCCTTTAAGGCATTAACCATTATCAGCTTACGTTTTGTTAGGTCTATAACCCCTGTGGGTATATTTTCAGTAGCCATAATGTAAAAAACCAAGAGGCCAATTAATACTGGATCTATGAAGCTAAAAAGATCAGTATTAGTATATAACTAAATAGTTGAATATATTTAAATAAATCAATATTAGCCTAATAGCTTAGTAATTCTTGGTTAGGTATAATATAAAAGCCTAAAAATGGGAAATAAACAAGTATATATACTACAGTGTAGCAATGTTAAATTATACAGCACAGTGACACAACAAAAAGCACATTCAGATGTCCAGAGTAAGAATCTAAGATTCAGAACAAAAGAGAAGGGGGTTTGACACTGAAAGCGTGCTAGAGTTAAATCCTAAAGTAGTATAAACAGTTATAGGTTATAGGTTAATGAGGACCCACATAAATGACAATAGTCCCAATGTAACTGAATATCCAGGATTGTGGGTATAAAGGTATATGAGCAAGCGGTATAGTAAAGTCCAGCTAAGTAGCGGAAAACTTAAATACAGGAAGTCCAGGTCAAGGAGAGCTTGCAAATCCAATAATGTTAGTTTTGTGCATATAACCGTAGAAACAGTAGGTGGTAAAAGAATTTTTTTCGGCAATCTCTGCCAGCAAGTGTTCATTTTATATGCACAGTTCTCTATGTGTATAGGGTAATCTCTCACTCACCATATGCCCAATAGAGTTCCGAGTATGTCCCTCACCAGTGTGCAGTCGTCAGGTATGGCCCCGGCGTCTTCTCCACTGGCTGCCGCTTCGTCACAATGACATCAGTACGCCTGTGTCTCGGGGGGAGGATCCTCCAAGTCTAACAGGAATCGAGTGTGTGACCGGCCACAGGAAAGGTTGATTATCCTCAGGATGGGCTAAGCGGTGAGTGAGAGGATAAGCTGTCCTCAAGCCAAGAACTGTTGCAAGAGTTGTTGCGCAGGCAGTGTGATGGCGGTATTCCGTAACCGCAAATGAGATCCAAAGGTATGAAAGAAAGCAAACACTGCACGGGCAATCAGAGTGCTGTTAAAGTCAGAAAGTTTATTTCTCCACAAAGGTTAGACAAAGTCAGACATCAGAACACCTGACATGTTTCGCGCATAATGTATGTATGTATATATATATATATATATATATATATATATATATATACATACATTTTATATATATATATATATATATATATATATATATATATATATATATAGCCCTCCACTAATATTGGCACCCTTAGTAAATATGAGCAAAGAAGGCTGGGAAAAATGGTCTTTATTGTTTAGACTTTTCATCTTTTGTTAAACAAATACACAAAAATACTCTGTTCTTTTATTGATATCAAAGAACTGCTCTATATTGTCTATATTGTCTCAATGCACTGTAAAGAGGATGGTTCGAGTGGCCAAAATATCTCCAAGGATCACAGCTGGAGAATTGCAAAAGTTATTTGCATCTTGGGGTCAGAAAGTCTCCAAAACTTTAATTCGACGTCACCTGTATCACAACAAGTTGTTTGGAAGGGTTTCAAGAAAACGCCTCTACTCTCATCCAAAAACAAACTTAGGTCCTTCAGTTTGCCAGACACTACTAGAACTTGGGATCGGATTCTATGGTCAGATGAAACCAAAGTAGAACTTTTTGGCAATAAACACCAAAGGTGGGTTTGTCAAACACAGAGAGGTAGTCATATAGAAAAGTAGCTAATTTCCACGGTTAAATATGGTGGTGGGTTTTAAATATTTTTTGGGCAGTTTTCTGCCAGAGGACCTTATCATTTTGTTAGGATACATGGCATCATGGACTCTATCAAATAGCAACAGATATTAGAAGAACACCTGACTGCTTCTGCCAGAAAGCTTAAAATGGTCCATGGTTGGATGTTCCAGCAGGACAATTAATCAAAACATACATCAAAATTAACACAAAAATGGTTTACTGACAACAAACTCAAGTGCCTGCCATGGCCATCCTAGTCCCCTGACTTGAACCTTATATAAAACCTGTGGGGTGAACTGTAGAGGAGAGTCCACCAGCATTGACCTCAAAATGTGAAGGATCTGAAGAGATTATGTATGGAGGAATGGTCTCAGATCCCTTGCCATGTGTTCTCCAACCTCATCAGGCATTATACTGTACGAGAAGACGCAGAGCTGTTATCTTGGCAAAGGTAGGTAGCACAAAGTATTGCTTTACAGGGTTCCAATAATTGTGCCATATATATATTTAACAAACTTTTCTTTTTTTATAAACCTGTGCACATATGTAAGTTTTTCCAGTTTTAATCAATTTTTTTTGTTTACTGATTGGTTAGTTAGTGGGTGGATGGATGGATGTCACTGTTGTATTTTTACAACTTTGATTATATAGTGTTAGTTGTTCTAGTCTTATGAATTCCAATGGTATGTTTTATATCTTTCAGAATATTTTTGTCTTGAAAAAGGCCCACATTGGGGCCGAAAAGTCAACAGTCTCTACTGGTTTTGCAATCATTTGGAAATAAAGTTTAACTTGGTTAGCAAAAAATCTTGTGAGTGCCCTCTATATTTGAGAATTTTTTTCTATATGCACCATTGAGGATAGCACCCAGGTATACCCTGGTGGTTGGAGCACAAGGCTACCGGCTAGTTACTATATATATATATATATATATACAGCAGGTAGTGGCAGGTGCACTCTCACTAACACTTTAATTCCAAATGCCAGGGTGCTAGAATATGGTGTAGAATATGGAAATCAGGAGACAGCACTCACTGGTCTTGACAATACTGGATTTATTCAGTGACGTTTCGGGGCATACACCCCTTCATCAGACCAAAGTACATAGAATGAAGCAAACATTTATACTGTTCCATAAGACCCTCCCCCAGTGTGAAAATGCGCCAAAATTGTTGCCATGGCAACCACCAAGTGTCAACAAACCCCATACGAATTAAAAAACAAATGAAATATACCACAATATACCAAATAAGTGAACATTGCAACCATGTACAACATATACAGAGCAAGTGGGAATCATAATGCAAATGGTAGATACAATTAAAGATCAAACAGAATATCAATAGAAAAAAGTATTCAGCATAGATAGACATTATGAAACCAATGGGCAGCAGTTAACAGGACCAATGAGCAATGCATAGTTTAAATGTTTCATTACAGGCTTATACTGAGCAAGCAAAATTATACATATACAGGGCATACTATCCCCATCATACAGGCAGGTAGAAGAGATAGCGGAATGACTATAAGTAGAAATCACACTGCAAGCATATATTAGCAGGGGGTGTCCAAGGTATATGTATTGGGACTTATCTCATTAGTATCAATGTAGCGCTGGCAAGAAGAGGGGCTATCAAGGCACATGAACATGGAGTAACCAGTAAAACACTCTATGCATACAGATAAGGAGAAGATAAATACCTGATGGGTTTAGAGGGATATAGCTCAGCGGAGAGTTGTGTGTGTTACCGGAGATACAATAAGCTTGGAGTACTGCGCATGCGTATCACAATCAAACAACGCCCCTAAGGCTATCGCTATGTGAAAGTTAATTGGTTAGAGGAGACAAGCCCCTATGTTGTCAACAGGCAACGAACAGCTAAAGACAGCAGCAAGAGCAGCTGGAAAAAGAGATCCCTGTATACGCATAGCCAGAGATTGTAAGGGACACCCTTACACGGTGTAAAAATGCATATGGGTAAAGTAACTGATCTGCCAAATATAGCACAGACACAGTCCCTAACACAGTCAAATGCAGGAATATTGAGCTAATCAATAGTTGGTAGATCCATTAGCACCGGATGGTAAACGGAAGAATTAATCAAGGGGGCATATTGTACAGAAGAGTACATGCACAGTGGATAAAAAAAGTACATGTATAGTATATCAAAAAAGCAAATTTGATTTTAAAAAAGGCCAATTTTGATTTTACATAAATCCAAATTTGATTAAAAAATAAATAATAAACAATTAACCTATTGTATTAAAACAAGGGTGGAAAAAGGCACACACAACACAACTCAAGGGATCGCTATGTATACCCCAAATGCACAAAAAATACACAAAAGATATATATAAGATATAGTATGCGGTCATATCCAAATGTCCAATGGCTAAATACACAATGTAAGGCAACCTCCGTTATATGACACACCCAATATTTTGCAGGTATTCATAGACAAACCCAGTATATTGCAGGTATACACATAGACATAGAATCCAATGTCCAATACCCACATATGGGTCTTAAGGATGAAACCAGCTAATAAATGTCCACAATATCCAAAAGCAATGGAGAACATCAGAAAGTCAAAAATAAGTCAAATAATAAGTAAACAACAATCGTTTCCGTGGACTAGCCACAGAGAGTAAACACAGTGCTTACAGGGAACAAAACGGTGGTACCTGTGTCTTCTGATGTCACAAGAAGCAATGCCAGTGTGGGTGGACTGTGTTCAATTTATAAATCCATTCAGCCTCTCTACGGAGTAGTAGCTTGTCACGGTCCCCCCCACGGTTTAGCGGAGGGATGTGGTCAATCAGCTTGAACCTAAGATCAGATACCGTGTGGCCCATCTCCAAAAAGTGCCTGGCCACGGGTTGGTCACTCTTTCCCTTATCGATGGCTGCTTGTGGGGCACTTCTGTGATTTGCCATCCTCTTTTTTATGTCATCAGACGTTTTTCCAATGTAGAATAAACCACAATTGCAGTTCAGCATGTATATCACATATTGTGTGGTACACGTAAGGTAATGTTTAATTTTAAACAACTCATTTGTGTGAGGATGTCGGAATTGACTGCCTTGGAGCATTGAATTGCACGTCACACAACTGGGGCACTTGAATGATCCTTTTTTAGTGGGTCGTTTTTTTTTACTGTAGCGTTTAATGGGGTCTCTTTTCATCAGTATGTCTTTTAAATTCCTCCCTCTCTTGTAACCAATTCTTGAGGGCCATACCTACGGCATGGTTATGATGCATCTGATTCAATTATGTCCCATTTCTCTTTCAATGTCATACCCAGTGTCCTTGTGTATGGGGAGTAAGTAGTGATGACATTCATTCTGGTCTTGGGGTCCACACTCGTCCTGTTCTCTGTGATATCCTTTCTAGCTTTCTTAATCAGTTCATTATTATAGCCCCTGTTCCAGAACCTTTCCTCCATTTCATTCAGCTGGGTGTTCCTTCTGATGTCAGAAGAGTTATTTCTTGTAACCCGTAGTAGCTGCGCTTTTGGAATAGCTCTTATAAGAGATCTAGGGTGGAAGCTGGAGGCATGCAGTAGTGTATTATGGTCGGTTTCTTTCTTAAACAGGGTTGTACCCAGGCCAGAGTCTTCTTTATAGATTCTTAGATCTAAAAAATCTACTTCATTGTAGCTTGACACCTCTTTCAGTTTCACCTGGTCACCCATTGTATTCAGGTTTCTCACCCATTCCTGGAATGATTCTGTAGTACCTCTCCACGCCACAATGATTTCATCAATGTACCTTTTATAAAAAAGTACCTGTTCATGTTCATATACCTTGAAGACATTCTCCTCCATGTTTTCCATAAAGAGATTTGCGAAGGCTGGGGCCATATTGGAGGCCATCGCCGTTCCCATCAACTGAAGGTAAAATCTCTTCTCAAATTTGAAATAGTTCATCTTCAGGCATAGAGCTAGTAAATCAATGATGAACCCATCCGGGGGTCCAATGTAGGGATGTTTTTCCAGACTTCGTCTTACGATATCCATACCCATTTCATGAGGTATAATAGTGTAAAGACTTTCTACATCCAAACTAGCCAGAACATCACCTGGTAGTATTTTGGTTAGTGCAGCTAGGTCTTTAATTAATGCAGTGGAGTCTCTCAGGTATGACCTCATATTAGTCACCATAGGTTGTAGAATGGAGTCTATATACGTTGCCAGAGGTTGAAGGAGTGAACCCCTGGCAGAGACAATCGGTCTCCCAGGTGGATGGTCCAGTTGTTTATGAATTTTAGGCAGTGTATACAGGATTGGTCTGATTGGGTAGTTAGTAATCATCCAGTCCAGTAATCTTGAGTCAATCCAATTCATCTCTGCCCCATGTTCAATAAGGGCATCAATCTTTGCTTTGTAGGTAATGGTCAGGTCACAGGGCAGTGCCATATAAGTTGCAGTTTCTGCCAGTTGTTTATCAATCTCCATTTTGTAGTCTTTGTAGTCTTGTAGGACTATCGCACCCCCTTTTTCCGCCGGGCATATGACAATTGAATCATCAGCTGTAAGCGATCTTATGGCTTCCCAGTCAGAGGTAGTCATGTTGTTTCTATACTTCATCTTGCAGCCAGAATTCAGTTTTTGTTGTATAATCCTCGTGTATGTCCTTATACTAGGATTAGTAGTGGGAGGATCAAATGAACTTGGTTTCTTAAATGATTGGGGCTGGTCCTCAAATGTTTTCCCTTGGAACTAATCCCCCAATTTCAATTGTCTTTGGAGTTTTATTGTATCAATGTATGTGGAGAATTTATTCGTAGCTGTAGTAGGTACAAATGATAGTCCTTTCTTTAGAACCTTTATTTCTTGTTCACTCAGGGTATGTTGGCTCAGGTTCACTGTCACATATGATGAGGATAGTATGCCCTGTATATGTATATATTGCTTGCTCAGTATAAGCCTGTAATGAAACGTTTAAACTATGCATTGCTCATTGGTCCTGTTAACTGCTGCCCATCGGTTACATAATGTCTATCTATGCTAAATACTTTTTTCTATTGATATTCTGTTTGATCTTTAATTGTATCTACCATTTGCATTATGATTCCCACTTGCTCTGTATATGTTGTAAATGGTTGCAATGTTCACTTATTTGGTATATATATATATATATATATACACACAAATATTGTATATACATATAGAGGCACAAAAAAAAAATAAGTAACAAGCCAGGGTTTTCATCAACTCAATGTCAATCTTATTTGATGTTTTGGGGATAAAAAACATTATTTATGTAAAAACTTACCTGATAAATTAATTTCTTTCATATTGGCAAGAGTCCATGAGCTAGTGACGTATGGGATATACAATCCTACCAGGAAGGGCAAAGTTTCCCAAAACTATAAATATACCCCTCACCACACCCACAATTCAGTTTAATGAATACCCAAGTAGTGGGGTGATAAAGAAAGGAGTAAAAAGCATCAACAAAGGAATTTGGAAAAAAATGTGCTTTATACAAAAAAAATTATAATCACCATAAAAACGGTGGGCCTCATTCTTGCCAATATGAAAGAAATGAATTTATCAGGTAAGTTCTTACATAAATTATGTTTTCTTTGATGTAATTGGCAAGAGTCCACAAGCTAGTGACGTAAGGGAAAGCAATACCCAAGATGTGGAACGCCACGCAAGAGTCACTAGAGAGGGAGGGATAACAATAAAAACAGCCATTTTTCTCTGAAAAAAATTAATCCACAACCCAAAATATAAGTTTATTCTTATGAATGAAAGGAAAATCTTAAGATACAAGCAGAAGAATCAAACTGAAACAGCTGCCTGAAGAACTTTTCTACCAAAAACTGCTTCCGAAGAAGCGAATACATCAAAACGGTAGAATTTAGTAATTATATTCAAAGAAGGCCAAGTTGCTGCTTTACAAATTTTATCAACTGAAGCTTCATTCTTAAAAGCCCACAAAGTGGAGACTGATCTAGTAGAATGAGCTGTAATTCTCTGAGCCGGGGCTTGACCCAACTCCAAATAAGCTTGATGAATCAAAAGCTTTAGCCATGATGTCAAGGAAATGGCAGAAGCCTTCTGACCTTTCCTAGAACCAGAAAAGATAACAAATAGACTAGAAGTCTTCCTGAAATCTTTAGTAGCTTCAACATAATATTTCAAAGCTCTTACCACATCCAAAGAATGTAAGGATCTCTCCAAATAACTCTTAGGTTTAGGACACAAGGAATGGACAACAATTCTTTATTAATGTTGTTAGAATTCACAACCTTAGGTAAGAATTTAAATGAAGTCTGCAAAACCGCCTTATCTTGATGTAAAATCAGAAAAGGAGATTCACAAGAAAGAGCAGATAATTCAGAAACTCTTCTAGCAGAAGAGATGGCCAAAAGGAACAACACTTTCCAAGAAATGGAATGGAATGAATGCATGGGTTCAAATGGAGGAGCCTGTAAAGCCTTCAAAACCAAATTAAGACTCCAAGGATGAGAGATTGATTTAATGACAGGCTTGATATGAACCAAAGTTTGTACAAAACAGTGAATATCAATAAGCTTAGCAATCTTTCTGTGAAATAAGACAGAAAGAGCAAAGATGTGTCCCTTCAAGGAACTTGCAGACAAACCCTTATCCAAACTATCTTGAATAAACTGTAAAATTCTAGGAATTCTAAAAGAATGCCAGCAGAATTTATGAAAAGAACACCATGAAATCTTCCAAACTCGATTTTAAATCTTTCTAGAAACAGATTTATGAGCCTGTAACATAGTATTAATCACTGAGTCAGAGAAACCTCTATGACTAAGCACTAGGCGTTCAATTTCCATACCTTCAAATTTAATGATTTGAGATCCTGATGGAAAAACGGACCTTGGGCTCCATGTACTAAGCCGTCAATTCATCCGTCATTTAAGACGCGGATAAACTCGCCGTTACTCGCCGCGGGCGAAATGGTGTCCGCTGTCACTATGTACTAATAATCCCCCAATAAATAGACAAGTCTAACCCGCCGCGAGCAGTGGCGGATTATTGATAATTTTGACGCCTTGCTCGCCGCGACTAAGCTGATGTACTTAACTTTCAGTTGAATTGTCTGGCCAATTATTAACACGTGACATGCAAGGTGTCACGAACATCATAGTAGTCGCGGGAATAGAATTTTGCTCCTATAAAAGTTCAACTTATCTAAACAACTTTATTATTGTTCAAAATTTTTTGAAGAGTGATAACAGAGCGTTATTTTTGTAATATTTATTTACAATTTGGATATGGCTTCATCTGGATCTGATAATATATAAATATTAATATAAAAATAATTATAAAGATTGACAACTATACTATACAAATTTAAAATATAGATTACTCTTTAATTACAGTCAACAAATTTGGCGCAATTTATGTACATGGAAATGAGAGACAAATTAGACGCCAGTTATGCTGTACAATGCTGATATTACTGCCTTTTATATATGTCTAGACTGGCGTCTAGATTGACTTTCCTATTGTTTTGTACCTTGCCCGCCACCTAAAAGGTGGCGAGGCAAAAATAACGAGGTGGGAGCGGAAATTGTAGCGAGCGGACAAATAGATTTTTTAGTACATTCGTTTTTGACGAGTTGGTGGTCAAATGTGTCTAATTACAGTGAAAAATGGAGAGGTAGCGAGGTTTGACGGATAAGTACGCTCACAATTTTAAAGATGCGAGTTTGAACATAGTTGACGACTTTGTACATATCAGTTTGCGAGTTTTGACGCGAGATTTGTTGCGGGTAGCTCGCTGACTGCTTAGTACATGGAGCCCCTTGAGACAGAAGATCTGGCCTTAATGGAAGTGGCCAAGGTTGGCAACTGGACATCCGAACAAGATTCACATACCAAAACCTGTGAGGCCATGCTGGAGCTACCAGCAACACAAACAATTGTTCCAAGATGATTTTGGAGATCACTCTTGGAAGAAGAACTAGAGGCAGGGAAATATAAGCAGGTTGGTAACACCAAGGAAGTGTCAACGCATCCACTGCTACCACCTGAAGATCCCTGGACCTGGACAGGTACCTGGGAAGTTTCTTGTTTAGATGAGAAGCCATCAGGTCTATTTCTGGAAGACCCCACATCTGAACAATCTGAGAAAACACATCTGGATGGAGGGATCACTCCCTGGATGTAAAGTCTGACGACTGAGATAATCCGCTTCCCAATTGTCTATACCTGGGATATGTACCCCAGAAATTAGACAAGAGCTGGGTTCTGCCCAAGAAAGTATCCAAGATACTTCTTTCATAGCTAGGGGACTGTGAGTCTTACCCTGATGATTGAAATATGCCACTGTTGTAATATTATCTGACTGAAAACAAATGAACAGTTCTCTCTTCAATAGAGGCCAAATCTGAAGAGCCCTGAAAATTGCACAGAGTTCCAAAATATTGATTGGTAATCTCGCCTCTTGTGATTTCCAAACCCCTTGTGCTGTCAGAGATCCCCAAACAGCTCCCCATCCTGGAAGACTCGCATCTGTTGTGATCACAGTCCAGGTTGGATTAACAAAAGAGGCCTCTAGAACTATACGATGGTGATCTAACCACCAAGTCAGAGATAGTCGAATATTGGGATCTAAGGATATTAATTGTGATATCCTTGTATAATCCCTGCACCATTGATTCAGCATATAAAGCTGGAGAGGTCTCATATGAAAATGAGCAAAGGGGATTGCATCCGATACTGCATTCATGAGACCTAAAACTTCCATGCACATAGCTACTGAAGGGAATGATTGAGACTGAAGGTTCCGACAAGCTGAAATCAATTTTAATTGTCTCTTGTCTGTTAGAGACAGACTCATGGACACTGAATCTATCTGGAAACCTAAAAAGGTGACCCTTGTCTGAGGAATCAAGGAACTTTTTGGTAAATTGATCCTCCTACCATGTCTTTGAAGAAAAAACACTAGTTGATTTGTGTGAGATTCTGCAGAATGTAAAGACTGAGCTAGTACCAAGATATCGTCTTAATAAGGAAACACTGCAATACCCTGCTCTCTGCTTACAGAGAGAGTAGGGCACCGAGAACCTTTGAAAAGATTCTTGGAGCTGTCGCTAGGCCAAATGGAAGAGCGACAAATTGGTAATGCTTGTCTAGAAAAGAGAATCTCAGAAACTGATAATGATCTGGATTAATCGGAATATGAAGATATGCATCCTGCAAGTCTATTGTGGACATATAATGCCCTTGCTGAACAAAAGGCAGAATAGTCCTTATAGTCACCATTTTGAAAGTTGGTACTCTTACATAACGATTCAACATTTTTAGATCCAGAACTGGTCTGAATGAATTTTCTTTCTTTGGGACAATGAATTGATTTGAATAAAACCCCAAACCCTGTTCCTGAAATGGAACTGGCATGATTACCCCTGAAAGCTCCAGGTCTGAAACACACTTCAGGAAAGCCTGAGCCTTTACTGGATTTGCTGGGATGTGTGAGAGAAAATATCTTCTCACAGGAGGTCTTACTCTGAATCCTATTAGATACCCCGGAGAGACAATACTCAGAATCCATTGATTTTGGAAAGAATTTGTCCAAACTTCCCTTGAAAAATCTTAATCTGCCCCCTACCAGCTGAGCTGGAATGAGGCCCGCACCTTCATGCGGACTTGGGGGCTGGCTTTGGTTTCTTAAATGGCATGGATTTATTCCAATTTGAAGGTTTCCAATTGGAAACAGATTCTTTGGGGGAAGGATTCGGTTTCTGTTCCTTAATTTGTCGAAAGGAACGAAAATGATTAGAAGCTTTAGATTTACCCTTAGGGCTTTTATCCTAAGGCTAAAAAACTCCCTTCCCCCCAGTAACAGTTGAAATAACCAAATCCAACTGAGAACCAAAAAACTTATTACCTTGGAAAGAAAGAGATAGCAATCTAGACTTAGAAGTCATGTCAGCATTCCAAGATTTAAGCCACAAAGCTCTTCTAGCTAAAACAGTTAAAGACATAGATTTAACATCAGTTTTGATGATATCAAAAATGGCATCACAAATAAAATGATTAGCATGTTGAAGCAAGTGAACAATGCTAGACAAATCAGAATCCATTTCTTGTTGCGCTAAATTTTCCAACCAAAAAGTTGATGCAGCTGCAACATCAGCCAAAGAAATTGCAGGCCTGAGAAGATGACCAGAATATAAATAGGCTTTCCTTAGATAAGATTCAAGTTTCCTATCTAAATGATCTTTAAAAGAAGTACTATCTTCCATCAGAATAGTAGTACGTTTAGCAAGAGTAGAGCTAGCCCCATCAACTTTGGGGATCTTTTCCCAAAATTCCAATGTAACTGCTGGCAAAGGATACATTTTTTTAAACCTTGAAGAAGGAATAAAAAAGTACCAGGCCTATTCCATTCATTAGAAATCATATCAGAAATAGCATTAGGAACTGGAAAAAACTCTGGACTAACCACAGGAGGTTTATAAACAGAATTTAAATGCTTACTAGTCTTAATAACAAGAGGACTGGTTTCTTCAATATCCAATGTAATCAACACTTCTTTTAACAAAGAATGAATGTACTCCATTTTAAATAAATAAGTAGATTTGTCAGTGTCAATATCTGATGAAGGATCTTCTGAATCAGATAGATCCTCATCAGAAGAGAATAATTCACTATGTTGTCGGTCATTTGAAATGTCATCAACTTTATGAGAAGTTTTGAAAGACCTTTTACATTTATTAAAAGGTGGGATGGCAGACAAAGCCTTCTGAATAGAAACAGCAATAAAATCTTTTAAATTCACAGGTATATCTTGTACATTAGATGTTGAAGGAACAACAACAGGCTATGCACTATTACTGATGGACACATTCTCTGCATGTAAAAGCTTATCATGACAACTATTACTAACCACATCTGGATAAATAATCTCCACAAGTTTACAACAAACTGTTATCAGGCAGCAGGGTTCCAACATGGATTTCTGAAACAGTATCAGATTGAGACATCCTGCAAATGAAAGAGAAAACAACATATAAAGCAAAATTATCAATTTCCTTATATAGCAGTTTCAGGAATGGGAAAAAAATGCAAACAGCATAGCCCTCTGATAGAGAAAAAAAGCAAGAGGCATTTAGGAATGGGGTTTTCAATAATGAAAATATTAGTATGACTCACAACACATACAGAATTTTTTTTTGGCGCTAACAACATCCGGAAATGAGACACTTGCATCATCAAAGACGTAACCCTGTGAAAGGACTTGGCAAAAAAATCTTGCGCGAAAAATGAAGCAATATACTTTGGCATTTTGCGCCCTTGCAAGCCTTATTTTGCCCATGAAAAAAGAACAGTCAATTGAAAAAAGACTATACCCCAGGTAAGAATTTTTTTTTCCTAAAAAATGCATTTCCCAGATATGAAACTGACAGTCTGCAAAAGGAAATATACTTAAACCTGACTCATAGGAAATATAAGTACAATACATATATTTAGAGGTACCTTCATTCTGTGTTAGCCGTCGATTGAAGAGAATGCTCCGCGTCGGATGTCTTGAAGATGGACCCGCTCTGCGCTGGATGGATGAATGAACATAGAAGATGCCGTCTGGATGAAGACTTCTGCCCGTCTGGAGGACCACTTCGCCCGGCTTGGATGAAGACTTCTCCCGGCTTTGTTGAGGACTTCGGCTCGGTTGGATGAAGACTTCTCCAGGTAAGGTGATCTTCAGTGTTAGGTTTTTTTAAGGGGGTATTGGGTGGGTATTAGAGTAGGGTTGGTTGTGTGGGTGGTGGGTTTTATTGTTGGGGGGGATTTGTAATTTTTTTTACAGGTAAAAGAGCTGATTACTTTTGGGCAATGCCCCGCAAAAGGCCCTTTTAAGGGCTATTTGTAATTTAGTGTAGGGTAGGGCTTTTTTATTTTGGGTGGCTTTTTTATTTTGTTAGGGGGATTAGATTAGGTGTAATTAGTTTAAAAATATTGTAATTTGTTTATTATTTTCTGTAATTTAGTGTTTGATTTTTTTTTGTACTTTAGATAATTTAATTTAATTGTATTTAATTGTTGTTAAATTAGTTAATTTATTTAATTATAGTGTAGTGTTAGGTGTAATTGTAACTTAGGTTAGGTTTTATTTTACAGGTAATTTTGTATTTATTTTAGCTAGGTAGTTATTAAATAGTTAATAACTATTTAGTAACTATTCTACCTAGTTAAAATAAATACAAACTTGCCTGTAAAATAAAAATAAACCCTTAGCTAGTTACAATATAACTATTAGTTATATTGTAGCTATCTTAGGCCTAGATTTAGAGTTGGGCGGTAGCCGTGAAAACCAGCGTTAGAGGCTCCTAACGCTTGTTTTTACCGCCCTCCGGTATTTAGAGTTTAGTTGCCGACACTCAAAAATCTCCCAACGCACAAATCTCTACCGACAGCTCAGACCCAGTAGTTAACATCTACCGACAAAATAAACATCCACGAATCACAAAACAAATATTACACAAAGTACACTTACACTCATACAAACACTACACTATATTTATTTTTCAGATTTAATATTTTTTTAACAAAATAGAAAGGATCAAAGTTGCGAGATCTCGGGTGTTAGAAAAAAACAACCCAAATCCATTTTGCCATTGACTTACATTGACACACGGGAAAACACACTCATATAGCTTCATATAACTAATAATATTATCACAAACATACACTCATCGATGCATACAAACAATATACACCACATTACATACACAAACAAGTTATTTATTACAAAATGAATACGATTTAGCTACTTTTTCACACAAGCTCATGACGTCACTCACTTTACGCTCAAAACCAGTCTTGGATTTTATTTACACACAAATTTGTAGCCTCCATTGACTTCTATGGGGAAGACGTGCTCGTGCACGTGACAGACAGATTTCCCTAATGCACGCAAAAAGCATAGACCAAAAAACTCCAAATACCAGCGCTAGAAATCGGAAAAAAACATGCTTTTCTGCGTTAGACCCAGCTATGACAAATAGATCAAGAAATGGCTATTTCCCTATGGTGGACTTATGGATTTTACTTATTGAATATTCACAACAGCATTAAATTGTTTGATACTTTTACATTACATCAACTACAAATCAACATCACTAGTAACAAACATTTTTTAAAAAAAGATCACATTTAAACGGACACAAAAATAATTACAACATTTCAGGATTCACAAACAGTACACAATGGGAAACACCTCTCATTTACCTTTATTATTGCATTTCATTTATTCAACTCATATGCTTGCAGCAACAGCATATCTACATAGGCTTAACACATGATCCTTCATGGATGCACATACATTACTTTTATCATTCACTCATACATGTGCATTCAAATGATGGGGGAAAAACAAATTACATTCTCTCTAGGAATCACAAAACAGAACATATGGATTTTACTGTACTTTTAACATCATGATTCCATCACAATAAACCATTAGGAATTACGTACACGAAGAACATCATTACACCAGATTACAGATGTCACTTTATGGGAAGGAACAACAATGCCAGACCGCTATATAGAAGTCAGCATATGTGGGACACAATCACAATATATACAAATATGTACATAACACGCATCACCCATCACACAACCACAAAGCACACATTTATATTTTATTCAGCACACAATAACAATGTAGCACAATACAACAACACAATGAGGATTTCAGAACTACATAGGCAGGTTAATAATATGATGACGTCATTAGAAGATTCAACCATACACATTACAGATTCACGACTGTACCGCCCCTTTCAGAAATTTACCACTCAATACTACAATACTACATATACGTAAACAACAGTTTGGAACAGCATTATTAGGGCGATTTGAATGGGACAATTAATAAATATTGTCAGCTCGCAAATCACTTATATATATAATACTACAGATGACAGCCGGAAGTTCTTCAGTATTAGTGCCATTTTAATGGGACGCATACAATATTGACAGCTCGGCAATCACTTATATATACAATACTACAGATGACAGCTGGAAGTTCTTCAGTATTAGTGCCATTTGAATGGGACGCATACAATATTTACATCTCGGCAATCACTTATATATACAATACTACAGATGACAGCCGGAAGATCTTCAGTATTAGTGCGATTTGAATGGGACGCATACAATACAGTATTGACATCTCGGCAATCACTTATATATACAATACTACAGATGACAGCCAGAAGTTATTCAGTATTAGTGCGATTTGAATGGGACGCATACAATATTGACATCTCGGCAATCACTTATATATACAATACTACAGATGACAGCCGGAAGTTCAGAATTATTATGCAGATTTTAATGGGACGCGTACAATATTGACATCTCGGCAATCACTTATATATACAATACTACAGATGGCAGATGTTACTTTATCGTTTACAAACAATATTGCAGCAATATTGATTACGCATATGATCAAACATTACAAACATGCACTGTATGAGTGATATTTGACACTTTCACATTGAGATTCATTGGGGGAAAACAACATTTCAGCAAACACCTAAAAAAAATGCCCACTTTGAAAGCATTCGCGCCGCTCACATACAAACAAGTGAATACAATTAGCAATCATTACAAACTCACTACCATTGGACTAATTGTACTATAAATCCCCCAAACAACATGGCCAAAGCATCCATGGTAATCCACATCATATCAATTCGCATACCTTGTTACTCCTTGCTCTGCTGTTTGGAAAGATGGATGATGATGACATGGTAGACGCTGCTGGTGCTGCTATTGGCAAACTAGCTGTTGATAGAATCAGGCAGCCTCGGCGGCTCTGAGTGAGACGAAGGGCTCGTCTGGTTCGAGGTCCTCGTGTCTACAGGGTGAGACCCACCTTGGAAAACATGAGCGACTTTGAGGTTTATGATCAGTATTGGCTCAATCGCGAACAGCTCATTGGCCTTTACGATCTTCTTAAACCTCATTTGGAGCCACGTATAAGAATAAGGACTGCTGTTCCCGGCATGAGTAAGATGCTAAGTTGTCTATACGTCCTGGCCTCCGGGAGTTTTCAATCCAGTGAAATGTACATGCATGGCCTGTCTCAAGATACATTATCTGAGGTGTTTGATAACTTTCTGGACGCCATGGTACGTATCAGTAAGCATTACATAGGATTCCCACATAATGATGGTGATTGGAGGCACCTGAAGCGGGAATTCTTTGATATTGCTAAATTGCCCAATGTCTTGGGAGCCATTGATTGTACCCACATTGCGCTGCGTGCTCCAATTGATGACTTGCCCTTCAGAAATCGCAAACATTTTCATAGCCTCAACGTGCAGTATGTTTGTGACGCACGGATGAGGATTATGCATGTGTGTGCGAATTTTGGAGGGGCTTGTCATGATGCCCGCATCCTCTCTCTGTCCACCCTGTGGCGGCAGTTTGAGGAAAGACAAATGCCCCCTGGTTATCTCGTTGGTGAGTATGTGTGCACAACATGGTTAATTAGTTAGACAATTGCCACTGTAGTCTTAAAATGTTAGCGTAATGTTCAGCTATAGGATGCAATTTAACCATTTATTTATATTTCTTTATGTAGCATGTCTTAGCTGAAATGGGAAGATATTAGCAAATGCAATTTAACCATGTCATTGTCTCTTTCCGCTAATGTCTACTTTTAGTTCAATGCAGATATGTAGCATGTCTTACCTTAAATGCTCAGATGGAGAATGCAATGGGAAGATAGCAGCAAATGCTATTTAACCATGTCATTGTCTCTTTCCGCTAATGTCTACTTTTAATTCAATGCAGATATGTAGCATGTCTTACCTTAAATGCTCAGATAGAGAATGCAATGTAACCATTTAGTTGGTATTTTTCACAAGGTCTGGTTTAGGAGAAATACGCATATGTAGCATGTCTTAGCTGAAATGGGAAGATAGCACCAAATGCAATTTAACATGTCATTGTCTCTTTCCGCTAATGTCTACTTTTAGTTCAATGCAGATATGTAGCATGTCTTACCTTAAATGCTCAGATAGGGAATGCAATGTAACCATTTAGTTGGTATTTTACACAAGGTCTGGTTTAGGAGAAATACGCATATGTAGCATGTCTTAGCTGAAATGGGAAGATAGCAGCAAATGCTATTTAACCATGTCATTGTCTCTTTTCGCTAATGTCTACTTTTAGTTAAATGCAGATATGTAGCACGTCTTACCTTAAATGCTCAGATAGAGAATGCAATGTAACCATTTAGTTGGTATTTTACACAAGGTCTGGTTTAGGAGAAATACGCATATGTAGCATGTCTTAGCTGAAATGGGAAGATAGAGAATAATATTGAACTAGATTATTCTTTTAAAAAATAAACATTTGTTAGTGGATTATCGTGTACACAAACATTTTTGGGAATCAAAATACAATTTTGAGGATTCAGTTTGAATTATGTTCTGTTCATAATTTATAGGTGATTCTGGTTACATGAGCCTGCCTTGGCTTATTACTCCCTTACGTAGCCCTACTGATGTGGCTCAGGAGCTCTACAATAGGGCGCATAAGAGAACCAGGGCTGTGATTGAAAGAATGTTCGGGCTCCTGAAAATGAGATTCAGGTGCCTTGACAGGTCGGGAGGAGCCCTCCAGTACAACCCAAAGAAGGTGGCTAAGATCGTTATAGCCTGTAGTGTCCTGCATAATATTGCACAGCGGGCTGGGATGCTGCAGGCCATCCAGGCGCCCCGAAACCTACTCAGAGATGAGGAGGACGATCCAGTTCCGGGATGAGGGGCTCAATGTCAGAGCAGACATCATCAACCTCCACTTTAGACGGTAAATAATAGAAGTTAGATTGGAGTATTGTCAATAGATGTGAAATCTAGGGAAATGACAAGTAGAGAATTGTGCAAACATGTTAAGATTGTTCATCAAATGCTAAAAATGTGTTTCATTTATTAATATAGGTGATGCTCTGGTCATTGGGTCCTGTAGCGAGTCTTTGCCACCTGGTTTTTAAAGAGAACATCAGCTGGTAAGTATAAATGTATGGACTGTTGCTGGCATGAATTGTACACAAATACATCATATGGCATACATTTTCAAAACTAGTATTTAGTTTACACATTACTTAAAATGTAAATACTCAGAAAGGGATCCTCTAGCATAACTATCCTCTAGCATGACTATGGTTCAAAGTCACACATTAGAGGTTCGTTCTGCTCAATATGACTCATCTTCACACTTGATTGATAGAACATAACACAAGATGCTACACACGCTTATTAAGCTAGTGACAGAAATGGATTCAGAAATGGGGGGTGGGAGAGGGGTACAGAACTGATTCACACACTTGTAGTAATAATTTTTATAAAACCTTTTATGCCATTAGGGAGATGACTTCATGTAAAGACTGAAAGGGAAGAATTCGAAGAATGACAGTGAAGAATTCCCAGACTGACAGTGGAAAAAGACAAGATTGAAATTGAAGAATACCAATGGGATCATGTCTGGCATTATCTTTCAAATCTGCTGACCTTGAAAACCATACAAAGACATGTTCACATGGTAAGTGCCAACTATTTGATAGAATAAGGCTGTGGAGGCATCCTATTGGAGACACTTAGATTATTTTTAAATTTTTAGATGGTATTTCACAGTCCTCTATTTTTGAAATGATGAATAAGACACCTATTGAAGATCAACTGTTTTCTCCAGAATTGACTTTCAAAGACCATGCATTATCCAGGTTGGTTTACCAATGCATGATAGTTAAGAATCACAGGAAGAATGTAGAATATTTGTAGCTTACATATATTAGTCATATTTTGTTCATAATTAGATATTTATGTATCACAATCAGACACTTAGATTATTTTAAATTTTTTAGATGGTATTTCAGTCCTCTATTTTTTAAATGATGAATGACACCTATTGAAGATCAACTGTTTTCTCCAGAATTGACTTTTAAAGACCATGCATTATCCAGGTTGGTTTACCAATGCATGCTAGTTAAGAATCACAGGAAGAATGTAGAATATTTGTAGCTTACATACATTAGCCATACTTGGTTCACAATTAGATATTTAGGTATCACAATCAGACAAAGGAATACATATTTTAGTTGATATAGAGGTATTTGAATGGACATTAAATATTACATTTATGTTCAGGATACATATATGTATTTTTGATTATTTAAATGTGATATACATTATTATGTATAATTAGAAAGGCTGATATTTAAATGTAATTTTTATTACACAATATAATGGTGTATGGTTTTTTTGGTTTTTAATCCAATAATTTAAGTCATAAATATCTTGATAAAATGTTGCACAAAGTTAGAGCATAGACACAAGATGATTGTAAATGTATTTTATGAATATTTTACAACGTGTGTATTAACTTTGTAAAATATTTTTTATTTTTTTCAGATTTTCATCTGATGACTTCCAGGAATTTTTTTTTTTATTTTTTTTTTTTGTTAAAAGAATTTTTTTTTTTTTTTAAATGGTAATAATCAACATTTTATTATTAAATACCCTCTTTTGAACAGATTATAATAAATATCCATATAATCTGTCAATAAAAAACAATTTGACTCCCATGACTGGTAGTTGTCTATTTGACAAGCACATGCATAAGATCAAATTAGGCATCATGTATAGCATTAATTTTAGAAAATCCACTGATTCAGAGAATATTAAAGTCAACTATCTTTTTTAAATTAATTGGGGAGTGAAATCCATCAATGCTTTTATTGTGTAATTTTTAGATGTTAATTTGTAAAAAAAATTTGGATATGTAGTCAGAATTTGACATAACTTTCTTCTTTTTTTTTTCTTTTAAGAAGGGGAAGTGGTTCAGTTACATTAAAGTGACAGTGTTGTTGAATGTAAAATTTCTTTTATAAGATTTTGTATCTTCCTTAGGTATCTAAAAACATAATTTTATTTAATTTATCTTTTAAAAAAATAAAATGGTAGGTCAGTTAACTTCATATTTTGCACAAGCTAGTTATTGGATGCTATGTTAATTGATTTTATGTTCTAGTGGAGTCATTTAAAGGGTCATTTAACTATAGTTATTAATATTATGTAATTTTTAAAATCTTACCTCTTGGGTTAGACATCACATATCTATATATAATTTTCATTCCCCTTTAGTTTATTTCGACAATGTTAAATCAACATTCCGAATGTTTTGGTCCTTAAAGGGACATTCACAAAATATATTGTGTATTGAATTTTAAACAATCATAAAATAATTTTAACATATTTATAAAGTACTATTGAATTACATTCAGTCTTTAAATATACTTAGAAAAAGATACATCAATGCACATATCTTAGACAATTACATAATACATATATGTGCAACCAACAATCAGCATCAAAATAGCCTATGTAGATATGTATTTAATCCAAGAATATATATAATTAAAATCTAATGATCGAATAACAAAACATATTATGTTGTTCAAATATTATAATCTTCTCCAAAATGCATAAATAACATATAGCTTAATGTCCCTCTAAGCTGAAGACTGCGAAATACATCCATTACAATATATATTTCATTCAGTGTGTAAAACAATCCAGAAGTTAATATAAATATGCTTTACTCATATGTTATACTAATTTTGCCAAAGGAAGGTGCCTAGGTTTATGATATTTCAAGCATTATTGTGAAATGTCTCCTTAAAGGGACATGAACTCAAAATATACTTAAAGGGAGACTGTAAAAAATTAATTATTTATACATTCTGAACGAGTATTCAATTTTAAGCAACTTTATAAATTGACTCATATTATCAATGTTCCTCGTGACGTTGCTATCATTACTTTAAAAATAAGGCGTTAAATTGATAATTTATTTGCTTCAGTACTCTGGACAGAACTTTTTTTTTTGGGTGGATTAATTTATCCAACAATCATCAAGGACAACCCAGGTTTTTCGCAAATAATTGTCCGTAATATAAAATATCATTTTTGATTTGCAAAGAAAGATAACAAGATAATAATTAACATTTGAGAATCGGATTAAATTATAAAGTTGCTTAACATTTCATGCTCAATCTGAATCACGAACGCTAAATTTTTTTGGACAGTGTCCCTTTAAGAGATTTAAAGAGTGTATTTACTTCTCTTCTTATCTTGACATACTTTGCTTGAAAAGCATATCGAGATAGGCTCAGTAGATGAAGATTGGTGGATGCACAGAGATGCCTTATGTGATTGGCTCAACCATGTGCATTTAAATTTCTTCTGTTGAGGATATCTAAATACAAAGATCAATTGAGTTGCATTTTAAAGTCTAAACATATTTGATCTCTACAGATCATTTGATACAATTGTTTGGTTGTAATGTCTATTTAAAAATAAAGACGCCATTGCACAATAACATATGAGCAGTTCAGACAAATACAAGCTTGAGGTTTATTTACTAATAACAAACAAACCTGTAGTTTAACATCTATATACAGATTATCCAAGTTACTGACATTATAACCTGAATTTGAACATTCAGAAATGTTGCGTGGGAAACGTATCTTGAAACACCAGATTTGCATCTTTAAACATTAGAGTCTAATGTCACACAATAGCACACAATCAATGTGCATTATAAATACATTTAATAGAGCAATGTCAATACTTCACAATAAGTCACCAAATTGATTTTATGAACAATAAAGACATACAATATTAAATGTGTATTAATCCAACGTATTTGTATTAAAGAAACAGACCGTTATTAAACCGAGAAATGTCTACAACATTTAATAATGTGACAGTATTAGATTTTAAAGAGAATTTAAACATTAATATTTAACGGATCACGGATATTAAATCTGCGTCACACATATCCGCATGACAGGCCCATGAGTTACAAATAAGTCTACATGAAAAATGAAGTAACAGCACCACCAGGAGGTATGTGTATGGAAGTTACTAAGATATGAAACATTAAGGAACGGCCAATCAGAGTTCATCACACAAACACAACTTGAGTCAGGATGGTCTCACAGACATTCTAACAATATTTCAAACTTTTATCCAATCAGATGTACAGATAACTTGTCCCATGGTGCATCTCATGTTTACTTCACCATATAAAAGTCCATTACACGTTGCTATCTTTGTCAGTTCTCTAATGCCTGCTGGTATATTATTATAATATTCTCTCTATATATATACACACATCTCGGCAGGCATGAAACCTCCCAGGTTTACCAAGCAGGAGAGCGCTGCACTGGTCCACGCCGTCAAGGACTTTTATCCCCAGCTGTTTGGGAACAAGAGGAGGTTGACAGATGCGCCTGTTAAGAAGGCCCTCTGGGAGTCTATCACCAATGCGGTTCAATTGGTGTGTGGCGTCCAGAGGAGCCAGGATCAGATCATGCTGAGATTCAGAGATATGAGGTTGCGCTTGACAAAAAAAGTCGACCTCATAAGGGAGTGGGTACAAGCCCGTAAAAGAGGGGGCCAAAGAAAGGCCCTGCGGAAACTCTACCTACTCCCTTATGAGGTGACTTTATGCGAGCTCCTCACTCTCCGGGTCCCCAAAAGATTTAGATCCTCGCCATCCTCGGCCTCCTCTTCTTCCCTCCCAGCTGCTGGATCTGAAAGTCCTGACCCGGGGGCCAGCGCAGCTGCTTCTCCGTCCGGTGGCCTGGGAGGAGCGGAAAGAGAATCTGAACCAGGTAACTATCCAACTTCATATAATATATAAATATTTGATTAGATTTGTAAGAAATGTGTATATAGTCAGATACTAAACCTATATAGATCTCACAACATACGCTACATATGATGTTTAGATATCTGATTTTAGATTAGTGACACATGAAATAGGAATGATGTTTCTTGCGCTCTACAGAATATGCGTCACAGAGTGAAAATGGAATTGTGCATACACGTTAACATGGGTTTGCTGTAAGTGGCATTGCTTTACACATGTTGGTCAAATGACGGATGCGTAATTCCGCTTGGATTAATTGCGCAATGATCCCGAAAATTAGAATTGCGCACACACGTGAACATGGGTTTGCTGTAAGTGGCATTGCTTTACACATGTTGGTCAAAATGAAATGTGAATTATTATATATGTGAAGAATCCAGTATTCTTATTTTCAATATTATACATAATAAAAAAAGACTAGCATAATCAAAATAAATAATAACATATGTCCATCAAGTGATGAGAATGAAATAAAACAAAAAAATAATTAAAGCTACAGTAAACAACACAACTGATTGAAAATAAGAGTACAGGATATATTTATGATGAATTTAATTGAGGAAACAATTAACTCATAGGACTACCAAAAGATTAATAGTTTTTAATTGATTTGGTAATAATGTAAAGATTTTAAACATGGCGAGATTTGTATTAATGATATCCAATCCTCATTTAATATATTACAGATCGTGATGTTGGTGCTGGAACCTCAAGATGTTGGTGCTGGAACCTCAAGCCAGGGCTTGTCACAGTATGGTATGTCTCATTTTAATTGACATTTGTCTTAGAAACATGGACAGAACATTACATACAAAATCCACATTGTTCAATATTTATATGTATCCGCAAAATGGATTTCTAAAATATTTACAAATAAGAATAATAAAAAAAAAAACCATACGATTACATTGTAATACTAATCTGAATTTTTATCGAATTTAAGATATCCCATCTATTCTTGATATCTTCATTTTAATGTAAGATTCTTTGAATGTCCAATTTATATTTTTCCCCTGTGTATTGCTTAATCTTATTTGGATACATTTTAACAAAATTCACACACTTTTGCATATGTTTTGATTTTAAAAATATAGATTCAATTTTTGAAATTGATCACGTCATTTAAGGGACATGTCAACTAAATTTTACATTGAATGATTTTGAAACATGATTTTATTGTTTTGTATAAACATTTTATGAGCTAAATTGGTTCAGTCTATTGTTTTAGTTCTTCTAAAAACATATTGATTTTGGTTTAGGTTAAACAATGCATTACTGGTATTATCTGGCTGTTTTTTTTATGCATAAATTGGCATTTTGTCAAAAGTTAAAATCATGTGTTCAGATAACAGTAGTACATAGTTTCAAAAAGTATACAATTACACATTTTGAGATTCATGTCCCTTTAAGAGAGGATAATTAAATAATTTTTAGGATATCCTTAACTAACATATTAGATTGTAATTGCATGCTCCATCCCATTCATTACATCAACATATGGAGTAGAGAATTCATTAACAGCAACATTGTCAAATCAATATATTTTTTATATTAAAGGGACACTGAGCTAAAATTATTACTGTTGTCATTCAGATAGAGCATGCAATATTATCAACATTTAAATATAATACTATAATAATATTTTAAATATTCTATTGCTAAATGTATTTTAAAATCAAGAATGTACGTTTATCTGCAGCTCCATTTTGGTTAACCAACCTGGGTTTTTATTGATGATTGGTGGATACCTTCAACAAACAATATTTATTGAATCCAATATTGCTTATCTGCCTTTAAGATTAAAATGTAGCAAAATTAAAATTATAATAGGACTCAATGTTAAATAATTTGGAACAGTTTGAACAGTGAAATCACTGATTGAAATAAATCATGTCAGTGTCCCTTTGATAAACAATAGATTCATTAATCCTTACATTCTTTGGATTAAACAATATTGATATATAATTCACATATTCACAGTTTGAGTTACTTTCTAGATATAAGCATACTCTAACAGCACCATGATTACATATTTGTACAAATCAATTTGGTTTGGTATTGTGATCAATATGTGTTGTGTCCTAAACAAGATTACTGTACATTGCACAAATGGCTCGATGTGCCACATGTCTTTGTTTATATTTGTCAACAGCTGTTATTCAAAATGTGGTTTGTGTGTATTCTTTTAAGAACATTGATCAATGGGTATATTTAGATATGCAATAGCATCGTATGAGATGAGTTTGATGTCTAATATAGTCAGAAATTAAACATATGTTAAATACATCATTTTTTACAGAATCCCCTTGATTCAATCAAGCATTTTTTATTCTAATGACTGCTCTATTCTTCACATTTTCAAGTTGATTATTCTTATAAATCGATACAGATGTGATTTAGTGCTACCCCAAATGTGTTCACTAATATATATCTATATCATAGAGAGAGTTATATATATATATATATATATATATATATATATTTATTCATAGAGAGAGTTGTTGTGGGGAGCCCACAGGGATCCAGCACCGACACAGAGCTGCCTTTGCAGTCTTCTGGTAAGTCCATTGACTCATTTATATGTCATTGAAGGTGTATTGGTAATCAATATTATGAGCATGATTCCGATGAAGCATAACATTTGAAACAAACATATAATTTACTCCTCTGATTATATATTAATTTTATTTTAATATTGAAATATTAAGAATTAAAATTTTCTTAGTCTACACCTTTGTTATTCCGAAGATGTATAGCATATGTTTGTTTCCATGTTCAATTTTGACAACAATCATCAAGTGATACACACATGAGAAATCTTAAATGTTCAATGTACTATGCTTTTATGATTTTTAAATTAATACAAACAATAAATTGAAAATCTGAATCATTGAGAATAACAAATCTAATGTCATTTGTATGCTCCATCAAAATGATGTAAATCATAACTTTGGGTGTGTATATCTTTAATGCAACATTGATGTGTGTCTTTGAGCAACAGTAACATATGTTATAATATCTGATCTTAACGTGTACACAACATGTTATGTTTTACAGAGATTGATTTAACATGTGGGATGGAGGAGGAAGAGGCTCCCTTGAAGTCTGATGGTATGTGAAATATATCTAACATTTATCCAACATGTTTCTTTATTGGAAATCATTTTATTGAAGACATTAAAAGTCTACAGCTTTTGCACTTTAAAAAGGAATATTATTTGTCTGTTCAAATACACTACTGCCCCCTTTATATATCAGGCAGCATGAAAATATGCTTGGATTTTTTAAAATTTTTGGATTTCTAATTCATGCCATCATGATGTCACATGATGCATACCATATCCTCATGTCATCATTGTTTAGAAATTCAAACACACTTCTAAGTATATTGCAAACATAATCAAGTTGAAATGCGTTGATTTGATTTCATGATGTATGAGATGTTAATATATTTTTATTATTTATTTCAGATGGATCCTCCTCTTCTGGTCATCAGTTTTCCGCCCCTGCCCAATCCCCTGCCCAGTCCCCTGCCCAGGCCCAGGCCCCTGCCCAGTTCCCTGCCCAGCCCCCTGCCCCTCCACAGACCACAGACCCTCCCAGCCCTTCCCATTTTTCCTATCCTGTCCCTCCCAAAAAACGCCCCTTCGTCCCCCTTCGCCGCTCTCCCCGTCTTTTGGCCCGTACAGCTACCCCAGCTGCCAGCCCCCAACTCACCACTCCCCAGCTGTACGGGCTACCCCAGAGCAGCAGCCCATCTCTCCCCAACCCAATCCCAACCCAATCCCATCCCTCCCCCCTGTCTCATCCTTCATTGTCCTTGGTGTCGGATTTTCCTTCCCAGGCACAGTAAGTATCATTCAAAATCAACATTATAAGATACTTAAAGGTACACTGAAGGCAAATTGTTTCTATTGTGATTCAAATAGAGCATGCAATGTTAATCAAATTTATAATTTACTACTCTTATCAATTATTCTTCATTCTCTTGCTATCTTTATTGAAACAAAGAAATGCCTCTAATTATTTTTTATTAAAACAAAATCTGGACATCATTTCTTTATTGTTGGATGAATGTATCCATCAATCAGCAGGGACAACCAAAGTTGATAACCAAAAATGGCCTGCCCTATAAACTTACATTCTTGCATTTAAAATATAGCTAGAGAATTCTAACATTTAAAGAAAGTAAATGAATAATTCTTTTTAATGTCATGCTCTATCTGAATCAGTAACTCAAATATTTTGGTTTAGTGTCCCTTTAATTTGATATCACTACATATACCAATCACCACTACTTGGATCCAACAATTTATGTACAAATGTTCATACATTATCTCTTGTATAACCCAGTGGGAATGTAATTTCTTCTGGTTGCTATGTTTACACAGCTTGTCCTCAACGCAAAAATGTTTAAGGATAGGTGTGCCTACTACAGTATAACTAAAATATTTAAATTGCTAATGTAAGTACAATATAAATCCTTTTACAAGATTTTAGACACTCAAGCTGTAAAAGTGGATCATCAAAAACCAATTAAAGGGGACAACATGTTGGAGTAAAATGTCCCTTTAATGTTTTAGGTCTGTCTGAATAACATATTTCATGTGTAAATAATCAATTTCAACAAATTAATTTAAAGAATGATTTGTCTTTATGATGACAATGTATCTTTGCTTATTTTTTGTTCTGTTGTGTAATTATCATTAATATTTAATTTTTTCTTTATTTTAGGCTGTGACTCAACATGGCTCACACTAGAAGGTCTAGCCCACGTAGAGCAGGCCGTGTTGAGGAACGCAGCTGTCCTGAGAGGGATGAGCGACACCATGCAGGCCCAGCTACAGGTTCAGCATTTGACTCTACGTCAGATGAGGCAGTGGAATTCAATGCTTGAATCTGTAGCTGGACAGGCACAGGATGATGAAGGGGATGACCAGTAAGTGGAGGATCTGGATATGCTCCAAGGGTGCAGATAAGAATCCTCCGTCCACATGTTGATGTTGTTTTTTATGGTTGCCATTTGGCCTTTTTTGTATTATTGTTGTGCCTGTTGCACTCTTTTACCTTGTCATATGGCTCCAATGGGGCTATGCTGGCCCTTGGCAACTCTCTTCATGGACTGTGATGCACTCTGTTACCTTGTCATATGGCTCCAATGGGGCTATGGTGGCCCTTGGCAACTCTCTTTATGGACTGTGATGCACTCTGTTACCTTGTCATATGGCTCCAATGGGGCTATGCTGGCCCTTGGCTACTCTCTTCATGGACTGTGATGCACTCTGTTACCTTGTCATATGGCTCAAATGGGGCTATGCTGGCCCTTGGCAACTCTCTTCATGGACTGTGATGCACTCTGTTACCTTGTCATATGGCTCCAATGGGGCTATGCTGGCCCTTGGCTACTCTCTTCATGGACTGTGATGCACTCTGTTACCTTGTCATATGGCTCCAATGGGGCTATGCTGGCCCTTGGCTACTCTCTTCATGGACTGTGATGCACTCTTTTACCTTGTCATATGGCTCCAATGGGGCTATACTGGCCCTTGGCAACTCTCTTCATGGAATGTGATGCACTCTGTTACCTTGTCATATGGCTCCAATGGGGCTATGCTGGCCTTTGGCTACTCTCTTCATGGACTGTGATGCACTCTGTTACCTTGTCATATGGCTCCAATGGGGCTATGCTGGCCCTTGGCTACTCTCTTCATGGACTGTGATGCACTCTGTTACCTTGTCATATGGCTCCAATTTTCCTTATCTTTAAAAGATTATTTATAAACGTTGTTGATGTTTTCTGACATACTAATAAAAGACATGTCATTCCACAATTCTTTGTCCTCTTTATTCATGTCATTGATTGAAATCTCTAGTTTATCTGGTTAATCCTTAAAGGGACCTTAGCAAAAATAATGGTGTTTCCTGAATCATATATGTAATACAATTGTAAATGACTTTAACTCCTTAATGACCGGACCATTTTTCAATTTTCTTACCCTTAATGACAATGGCTATTTTTACATTTCTGCAGTGTTTGCGTTTAGCTGTAATTTTCCTCTTACTCGTTTACTGTACCCACATATTATAGACCGTTTTTCTCGTCATTAAATGGACTTTCTAAAGATACCATTATTTTCATCATATCTTATAATTTACTAAAATAAAATGATAAAATATGAGCAAAAAATGGAAAAAAACACACTTTTTCTAACTTTGACCCCCAAAATCTGTTACACGTCTACAATCACCAAAAAATACCCATGCTAAATAGTTTATAAATTTTGTCCTGAGTTTAGAAATGCCCAATGTTTACACGTTCTTTGCTTATTTTGCAATTTATGGGGCAATAAATACAAGTAGCACTTTGATATTTCCAAACCACTTTTTTTCAAAATTAGCGCTAGTTACTTTGGAACCCTGATATCTGTCAGGAATACCTGAATATCCCTTGACATGTATATATTTTGTTTTAGAAGACATCCCAAAGTATTGATCTTGGCCCATTTTGGTATATTTCATGCCACCATTTTACCGCCAAATGCGATTAAAAAAAAAAAGTTAACTTTTTCACAAATTTTATCACAAACTTTAGCTTTCCCACTGAAATTATTTATAAACAGCTTCTGCAATTATGGCACAAATGGTTGTAAATGCTTCTCTGGGATCCCCTTTTTCAGAAATAACAGACTTATATGGCTTTGTGGTTGCTTTTTGGTAATTAGAACGCCGCTGAATGCCGTTGTGCACCACACGTGTTTTATGCCCAGGAGTGAAGGGGTTAATTAGGGAGCTTGTAGGGAGCTTGTACAGTGGCGGCTCGTGGGTTATTCAAATGGGGGTTCACTATATATATATATATATATATATATATATATATATATATATAGCTCCCACCATCCACCACATCTTCATATATTTACACAGTCAGTCTTCAGGAGACCCTGAAACGTCAGTATTAAATTACTATTCATTACATACACACACAGATACACACACACAGATACACACACCCACATACATACATACACAGAGATACACACACACACATACATGCACAGAGATACACACACACACACACACACACACATACATACACAGAGATACACACACACACACATACATATACACATACATACACAGACATATACACACATACATATACAGACATATACACACATACACAGAGATACACACACATAGATAGGCACCAACACATGCACACACAGATATAGGCAGACATACACATATATGCAGGGACATGCATGGTAATATTTTTTTTTTTTAAATACTTTTGGGACTTTTTCTTAATCTAAACTTGAGGTCCAGTCCAGCTCAGTACATACTGTATTACTTATTATTTTTAGCAACTCACAGACTGAACTCTCTATCACATAGTTGCTGCTTCAAGCGCTGTGCAGGAGTTGTAAATTTCAACCGGAGATCTCCTCTCCCTCATGACCTCCTGCCCTGCAGCATAGGACATCACTGATTTACAATTTAACCCCATGGCTACCTAAAAGGACTGCAATACACTGCTTAGGAATAAACTGCAGTCCTTTCTGGGAGCCAGGGAGTTAATTTGTGTTCAGCAATTTTAGCATGTTACGGAGTGAGTCTAGACTATTTGTCTATTAGGTTATTCAAGGAGAATTGTTTACCGGGTCCCAGCTATCCCTGACAGTGACAGGCTCAGCTTTATCCGGGAGGTAGGAGACAGCCTTAGAAAAAGTAGTAAGATGCACAGTCACAGACACGCTGTTATTGTGTAGGCTGTAGCAGTTACTTTAAAGCATTGTTTCAGTCCCTAAAATAAATAGGAGCAGCACAAACAATGGTGCATTAGATTAGTGCATGTTTCCTATCCCCATTGCCTTGCTTACCTCCGGCTCCTTTTCTCGCTAACTTAGTCCTGAGTCCTCCTTCCTTCAGCACAGTCAGTTTCACCCACATGTGGCCAGTGCAGTGCATAAATGCTAGTGCCGCCAAGTTAAAATTGTGTGTGCACAGCTGGCGGTAGGTGGAGCTATGAGGCAGAGCCACAGGGTATTGAGTAAAACTAACTGTGTGTCTGTGTCACTCACTATAGGTAGTTACCTATACCTAACCGGCCGTGCAACTTACTTCTCCAACTCCAAGTCTCCTTGCTCCAGCCACATCCACGACCACGCTGATAAATTTATATGCTAGCAGCCTATCAGAGTGAGCTGCAAGTTGCAACAAGAGCCACAGGCTGAACTACTGAGTCGGAACATGTCCCTCCCCACTCTTGCCGTGATGACGTATATGGCATTGTGGCGTGCAGCCTATCAGAACACAGGCTGAACATGTCCCTCCCCACTCTCGCACAGTTCAGCGGGTGTGATCAGAGATTGATATAGAAACATTTGAGGCTGGCCCAGATGCCTGCAGTGAACATAGACATCACTGACAGGCATCATATAGGGCTCTAACCGCACGTGCAATGGAAAAAAAAAACAGACACAACATTTTTTTTGCTTATATTTGAAAAAATACATACAAATTTGATTTTTGGGGGTTAAAAATAAAATATAATTTTGCCAATAGTGGGCTATTGGAAAAATTATATTTTATGATTTTTGGAGGTTAAAAAAATATATATATATATAATTTTTCCAATAGGGGGCTATTGGAAAAATTATATTTTATTCCCATATTTTTTTTTTCTCTCAGCATCTGACAGGGGGGCACGTGCAGGTGTGCACACATGGAGGAGCCTCCACTGAGCTTGTAGGGTTAATTTTAGCTTTAGTGTAGTGTAGTAGACAACCCCAAGTATTGATCTAGGCCCATTTTGGTATATTTTATGCCACCATTTCACCGCCAAATGCGAGCAAATAAAAAAAAAACTTTACATTTTTCACAATTTTAGGTTTCTCACTGAAATTATTTACAAACAGCTTGTGCTATTATGGCAGAAATTGTTGTAAAAGCTTCTCTGGGATCCCCTTTGTTCAGAAATAGCAGACTTATATGGCTTTGGCGTTGCTTTTTGGTAATTAGAAGGCCGCTAAATGCTGCTGTGCACCACACGTGAATTATGCCCAGCAGTGAAGGGGTTAAATTAGGTAGCTTGTAGGGAGCTTTCAGGGTTAATTTTAGAGATCAGACTCCCACCTGACACATCCCACCCCCTGATCCCTCCCAAACAGCTCTCTTCCCTCCCCCACCCCAAAATTGTTCCCTCCATCTTAAGTACTGGCAGAAAGTCTGCCAGTACTAAATAAAAGAGTTTTTTTTTTAAATAAAAATAATAAATAACCTCCCTGATCCCCCCCTCAGATCTCTAACCCTCTCCCCTACCTAATTACCGCCATCTTGGGTACTGGCAGCTGTCTGCCAGTACCCAGTTTGGCTCCACAAACCAAATTATTTTAATTTTATTTAGAACTTTTTATTTTTATTATTTCTGTAGTGTAGCAGCCCCCCCACAATACCCCCACCCCTCCCCCTCCCAGATCCTTTTATATGTAAAAAAAAAAATTAACTTTTTTTCCCCCCTTCCTGCCTTCATTGGTGTCAGTGTGGCTAATGTGAGCACATGCACGTGCGCCCCTGTTCATGCGCCCCACGTGCACACATGCCCCCATGCATGTGCGCGCGCATCGTGCACACGCGCGCACGCTCCCTCCTCCCACCCGGACAACGGCACCATTGGCACCATCGCTACCGGTGCAGAGAGGGCCACAGAGTGGCTCTCTCTGCATCGGAGGCTTGTAAAGGGGTATTGCAGGATGCCTCCATATCGAGGCATCACTGCAATACCCTCAGAGCTGCTGGAAGCGATTGTGATCACTTCCAGCACTCTGTTAGACAACTGACGTACCAGGTACGTCTATTGTCATTAACAGTTAGTTTTTGCATGACGTACCTGGTACGTCAGTTGTCATTAAGGGGTTAAGATTAACATCTCCAATTTAATTTTATTATTTGTCTTTATATATTTTTCGTAAAGCTTTATCATTGCATGATTATGATTAGCATAGTAATTCTTTTATATATGTATATATAGATTGTTATTTGTGTATATATATATATGTATATTGCAAATTTCACACCCATGTGTGTATTTATAAACTCTGCGTGAATTGATGCACCTTTAACAAATGATCCGAGGATTGATACAATTATATAATTCCTGTAAAGTGTTCATATTATTGAAATAGTATTGTCTCTGTGTATCCTCTTTTTTTTTTTTTTATATTTAATTGTCTTTATTGAATTTTATAAATAGTACAGTACATTAGTTCGCTCATGTAATAAAAGCAGTTCACTTGGATAAATGCAGTACCTATACATTGCTCATAGCTTCATAAACAACCAATGCACTTCTTGGGTTGATTTTAAGAAAAACAAAACAATAACCAAACTGTATAACTTACCAAGTCTCTCTTGTGCGTGTTCCGTGTCATACTACGAGGGCCCCCTGCACAGCGTGTCTTTGTCAGATCCCCCGGACCGGCTTGTTTATCTCTCTAGCCTCCAGGTCGTGGAAAGGTGGGAAAGGTCAGTTCTGTCATGTTGTTTCTATCTGTCATAAGTCAAATACACATTTCATGTCACACTCGTGTCTTGTGAACACTTCCTAGTGTTAAGAGGCATCTTATGTTGTAATTCATCCCATATAAATTTTAGGTCGTGGAAGAATGCTATTTTGTTAGATTTAAAGTAACCATATTCCTCCATAGACAGGGTGTCTTTCATGAGAGCCGACCACTCCCCAAATGATGGGCATATTTGAGTTTTCCACCCCCGGGCTATTAATAGTCTAGCTGTGTTTAGTGACAGCTGGATTAGTCTGCTTCTTAACCTACACTTACATTTTGTGGGGAGATTCAATAGTGCTACTTCTGGTTCTAAGGTAAAATGACTGTCTGTGTCCAGTATGTTGCTAACCTGCTCTTGGATCTTTTCCCAGAAGGGTTTGATTTTGGGGCACTCCCACCAAATGTGGAGAAGGGTCCCCCGCAATCCGCACCCTCTCCAACAGAGTTCAGATGAGGAAGGAAATATACTCTTCAGTCTTGAGGGGGTGAGGTACCATCTTGCTAACAGTTTAAAGTTAGTTTCCAAGTATTTTGTGGAGAAAGATGACTTTCTGATACTCTGAAAAATATGATCCCACTCCGTCTCTGTTAGTTCCCTACCTAGATCTTTGTGCCAACGGTCAACATATTCAGGTAGTCCCCCTTTTTGGGCTTGGATCAAGAGTTTCCTAGCTAATGATAAAGTGTGATGTGCAGGGAGGTCAGCTGTACAGGTCATTTCAAATGGAGTTAGGTGCCTGGTCAGCAGTTGTTTCTGTGGGTGTGTTTGTATGAGGTGGTGTATTTGGTTATATTTTAACCAGTTTGTAAAAGCGCCGCCTAATATGTCCGTTAATTCTTGCCTTTGTTTAAGTTTCCCATCTCTAACCAATGAACTAAGTGGAGTTGTGTAACCCATCTCCCACATATTTGAATTTGTTTTGTCGAATCTGATTCCTCCCTTCAGTTCTGTGTTTGGGGAAATGGGGAGCATAGGGGAAATCGTTGTGGAGATGCCTGAGTATTTTTTAATAATACCGTCCCATGTATCGAAGACATGTGAAAGTAGAGAATAGCATTTTAGCCATGGTGGTCTATTCTGTTTTTCTATCCAACATAAGGCCCCGGGGTTGGGTGTATGCAAGATGTGGGAGTCCATTGGGATCCACGCCTTCCTATCTTTGTTTCTATGCCAGTCTATTATTCTTTGAAGGCTTGTGGCTTGGTAATATGTCTCAATGTTTGGCAATCCTAACCCTCCTTCCCTCACGGCTCTGTACATTGTTAGTTTTTTGATTCTGGGCTTTATTTTCCCCCACACAAACTGATTCATGATTTTTTGGGTTTGATCTAATAAATGGCGTGGAAGGGCTATAGGTATTGCTTGAATAGCATAAAGTATTCTGGGTAATATATTCATTTTCAAAATTTGAATTCTTCCCCACCATGAGAATGGGCGATCTTTCCAAGTTTGTAGGTCTTGTGAGATTGAGTTGATAAGGTTTTTAAAGTTCAATTGTAGAAGGGATTTGGGGTTCTGGGTTAAGTAGATCCCCAAATATTTAATGGCTTTTGGTTGATGTTTAAATGGGCAGTGATCTAACAGGGATTTAAACTTAATTCTAGAAAGGGAGATGTTTAATATTTCGGATTTCTGTTCGTTTACTGAAAAGTTAGAAAATTCCCCAAATCTTTTTAATTCTTGTAATACTGCGGAGGTGGAAGGTTCTGGAGAAGATAAAGTAAAAAGGACGTCATCTGCATACATCGATATTTTAAAGTCTAAGGGACCTATTTTAATTCCCGATATTAGTGGATTATTCCTGACTCTCTGTGCTAGCACCTCCATACTGATGATAAACAAGATTGGGGAGAGGGGGCATCCTTGTCTCGTTCCATTGCTTATTTCAAATGGGTCTGAAACCAGGCCATTAACGCGTACTTTTGCTGAGGGGGATTGGTATAAACATTTTATCCTACGAATCATCTTTTCTCCCACCCCTATCTTACCCAGTGTGGCGAATAGAAAGTTCCAGTTTAGGCGATCAAACGCCTTTTCCGCGTCAGTTGAAATTATAATCATTTCAGTATTGGTTGTTTTAGCGTATTCTATTAGTTGGAGTACCCTAATAGTGTTGTCCCTCGCCTCCCTTCCAGGGACAAAACCAGACTGGTCTGTGTGAATTATTTGAGGCAAGATTTTATTTAAACGATTGGCTAGAATTTTTGTATAAATTTTAAGGTCCGTATTTAATAGTGATATGGGTCTATAATTACTTGTGAGTTTAGGGGATTTGCCTGGTTTAGGTATGACGGTAATGTGGGCTTCAAAACATTCTTTAGGGAGCTGTCCAGATTCGTCAATTTGTTTAAAAAGGGCTAGTAAGTGTGGTGCCAATTGATCTCTAAATTGTTTATAGTATTTATTAGAAAACCCATCCGGTCCTGGGCTTTTATTGGATGGTAGGCTATCTATCGCTTCTATAATTTCTTTTAGGGTGATTTGGCTTTCTAAGACTTCTCTATCATCTGGTTGTATCTGAGTCAGGTCGGATTCCTGGAGGTATTGATCTAATGTATTATTCTGTGGTGTCATGATGGGCTTAGGGAGGTTGTATAAGTCTTTGTAATAATCTTTAAAAGATTGTGCTATTAATGTAGATTCTACGATTTCTGCTCCTCTGTTATCTGTTATATTAAAGATGTGGTTGTGGAGGGATTTGCATCGTAGGGCCCTGGCCAGTAGTGTACCTGCCTTATTCCCTCCCTGATAGTATAGTTTTTGTAGGTATAATGCTTTTCTACATGCTTCTTTATTTAAGTATTCCTTTAAGAGGTCTCTCGCTTTGTTTAGGTCTATAAGAGATTTCCTCTCTGATGGGTTATTTTTGTGGGCTATTTCCGTTGTTTGGAGGTTTTGTAGCAGTTGTGTATAATATGCGTTTGCCTTGCGTCTATGATTGATTTTGTCTCTCATAAACTGTCCTCTCATGTAAGCTTTATGAGCTAACCACACCGAGGGTATCCCACTAGAAGTGTTTAAATTTGTCCTGAAATATTCAGTGATGTCACTTAGTACTTGTGTATGGGTGATGGGATCTAAGAGACGCGTTTCATCTAGTCTCCATAGGTAGGGTAGCACTGGGGCTGATGGCCATTCCAGGCTCATAGAGATAGATGCATGATCGGACCAGGCTATTGTCTGTATATTTGCATCCCTAATCAATGATATACTTTTATGTTCTATAAACCAGTAATCAATTCTAGAGTATGATTTTGCCGGGTTGGAATAGAATGAGTAGTTGCGTGTGGTCGGATGTAGGAAGCGCCATATGTCAATCAGTGTAAGTTGTTTTAAAGTGTTATTAATGGAGTGTCTAGTACTTTTAGTGGTGGAGCTAGAACCTTGAGAACAATCAACTGCAGGTAGTAATGCAACATTAAGATCTCCTCCCAATATTAATATCCCCTTCTGTACTTCTAGTATTTTATTTCCAACTCTTCTAATGAATTGTGCCTGCCCCGTATTAGGAGAGTAAATGTTGGCCAGGGTAACCCAATTATTGAACAAGGTTCCAACTAGGATGATGTACCTGCCCTCCTTGTCTGTGTATTTGTCTGTTAGTTGAAAGGGAGTATTTCTGTTAAATAGTATTCCCACTCCATTCGTCTTTTTCTCGTGTGGGTGAAGGAAGAGGGATGGGAACTCTTTGGATTTAAAGATGGGTTCTTTGTCTTTGAGGAAGTGTGTCTCTTGGACAAATACTATGTTTGCTCCCTCTCTCTTGAACCAATTAAGAGCTATAGATCGTTTAGTGGGGGAGTTAAGACCTTTGCAATTTTGTGATAGTAAGGAGATGTCCCTATGTGTAGTCCCCATTACACTATAAAATTGTGCGTGCGCTGATTTTTATCCCAGTTCTCAGTGGGGTGGTCCTTGCATGTGTGTCTCTTGCTTACCCTGTGGAGTTCGTCTTCATACCAGAGAGGGATGTCTGCCGTCAATTTTGTGAGTATGTCAGTCGCTGTGCAGTTGGCCCTCGAGCATTGGAAAGTAGAAAAAAGCATTAGAGACTTGGTTAACATTAACACGAAAAAAACAAATAACCAAACAACAATACAAAACCAGGGATTTATAATCCCATAACTGGACTCTGTCCTGAAGGAGGGAGTCGTTGGGGAAATAACTCAACCAATTAGGTTGGATGGCAACCCTAGGGGTGCTTTCTAATTTTGGAATATTAGCAAATGTCCTGCAGTGGAATACTATAAAACATTAATTATAAATTATAAATCTACATTGTTAATTATGAACATTAAACAGAGGGACCACCTAGAAATCTGGCATGTCCTATACACTTATATCTCATTAGCTGTAAAGAAAAACATTATTAGCTATAAACAGTAAGCATAGGGATCATTCTAGGATCTGACATGACATATACAGTTATATCTTAATTATACTGGATTACGTCATTAATGGCTTCAAAGTTCCTTAAACCCATATTCTCTGCTATAGGTCAATATCTGGCTCATCATTTGATGCAGTCTGTGCTGTTAATGTTTCTCTTGGTCTCTTCTTGGAAATTTTCTGCCAGTGATGCCTTTGAGGTTGTGGTTGTGTGGAATCTTTTCTTTGAGTAGAGTTTTGGGGGGGTTCTAATGCGGGGAGCGAAGGAGGAGGGATGTCCAACGATTTACAGAACTGTTCCAAATCATCTGGGGTCCTATATGTGTATATTCTGTTGTCTTTCATGACTCTGATGCTGAAAGGAAATCCCCATCTGTAGGTCAGACCTTGCTCTTTTAAGTGGATTGTGAGGTACCTCGCTTCTTTCCTGTTCTGGAGAGTGATTGGGCTCAGATCTGCAAAGAATTGAAGTTTGTTGCCTTCTATTTGAAAGGATTGTTGTTTCCTCGTAGAAGTAATAATTTTCTCTTTATCTGTGAATTTGTGGAAGCGGATGATTACATCTCTGGGAGGTTCGCCGTCTCTTGGGGGCGGTCTCAAAGCTCTATGAGCTCTATCTAAAGGTATATCTTCCATGGTGGAGTCTCCCATTAGGTGTTTGAAGATTTTTTGTAAGAAGTTTTGTAGTAAATCTGAGGATACTTTCTCTGATATTCCTCTTATACGTATGTTCTGTCTTCTCCCTCTGATGTCCAAGTCTTCTAGCTTAGAGGTGAGGAATTCAATCTGAGATTCCTGTGTATCAATTTTTCTCGTAAGCAGATCTAGAGTAGAGGTGGTTTCTTCATCTTGTTCTTCCAGATAGGCTACTCTACCACCCAGCTCCGCTACTTCTTTTTTAATCCCTGAGAGACCATCTTTCAGTACCTGATTAACTTGTTGAAAGAATTTAGTAAGATCAGCTCTGGTGGGAAGTTCTTTCAGGTCAGCTCTTGTAACAGGGGAGTCCTCACCCTGGGATGCTGCATTTAAGAGTTCATCTTGTGATTGTTGTGAATCCTCTCCCTCTGTAGTAGGGGATGTTTGTAATTTTTGGAAAATGTGCTCATCTTGGTACTGGGTGTATTAGATGTTTTAGTGGTCTTCTCAGATCTGTTTAGTCTCTTTGTTGTCATTTTCTGCGTTGTGTTTGTTGATTTTTGATGTACTTAGCAGAAGGAGAGAGAGAATAAAGAAAACTTTGTTGCTGCTTAATTATGCTTAAAACGCTCACTGAGTGCTGTTTGTTTTCAAATTGCAGGGTTAAGTTCTTTTATTGAGCTGCAGGATCAGCACTTCTTTTGCTGAAGGTCCTTATTGCTAGTTATATAATGGAAGCTTTATGTTTTCTTAAGGGTTATGTGCTGTGTGCAACAGGAAGTCTTTTAGAGAAGAGAGAAAAAAAAATGGCACCTCCTATGTATTTTAGTTACAGGCCTAGGCTTTTCTGAGTTATAAAGAGTGAGGCGAGTCATTAAGGCCTGTGTATTGTGATAATCTCACTATCCACTTCTTGCAAAAACGTAGCTTCTTTGCCTAAAATAAGTAGATGAATAAAACTCCAGACCAGGGGAGTTGCTCAGTGAGTTAGGTTAGGCCCCAGAAGGCTGGATAACGTCTGTGCAGCTTTTTTATTAAGTTATTAATTTGCAATGTCCATTATTGTGTCTGTTGATTAGTGTAGTTCTTCTCCCATCAACCGTTATTGGCTTTTAATTAGTTTAAGGCAGTCCATATTCAAGTTTTATTAGGCCATGTTGTGCCATTTCAAGGGATTAAGGCTAACAGGGTTTCTAGGCCCTAGTAACAGGGGCGCTATGCTGTGTGCTGTCCGGAACTGTTTGTGGGCCTGTTTGGGGAGTGTGGTTGTGGTCACTCACCGGGCTATCCCTCTGTAGTATGCTCAGCATCCGTTGTTAGCTCTGGGCCTCTGCCGCATCGATGAGCGCTGTAAGTGAGAGGAGGCTGTTTGGGGTTTCCCAGGTAGCGCAACAGGGGTGCGTGTTTTCAGGCTGTTCAGGTTGATTCAAGTGGTTTTACATGTCGGCTTTGCCCTTCTGCTGTTCACCGTTCTGTGCCCTGTCCCTTCCACTGCAGCATGTCTCAAATTCAGGCTTTAGGAAAGCGTTTTAGCCCCTGGGTGCCATACTAAGCACGGAGCATCAGAATAGTGCGGCCATTTCAAGGCATGGTCGGCTCCGCCCCCTGTGTATCCTCTTTTTACAAAACAAAATCATGTCCCTTTAAGTGATGCTGAGCACAATTGTTAATGAACGGATTTCCATTTCTAAAGCGTTTTTGTCCTTTTTACATGAACAAGGACATATAATCTTATTAATAAACAATCTTATTGTAATGTTGACAGCTCATGTATTTCATTTTCAATTCTATCTTATTGTAGTAGTGTAACCAAATCAATATCTGTGTGTAATGCGCATATTTTAGATGAGGAATATGTTTTTCTAAATATTTGTAAAAAATACTTCTCCTCCCATATATGGCTATAGGTAGGCTGACCATATTTCAACTTGAATAAATGACACATTTGATCAATACATGTGTCATTATTGTTATTCCAAAACAATCTAAACATATCTTAAAACATCAATGGCATATGTATTTCTCATGTGTATCTTTTAAATGTTAAAGATATACACCATAGCTATAGTTAAAGGGACATTCAAGTCCGAAAAGATGATTCATGATTTAAATAGGGCATGCGAGTTTACCCAACTTCCTAATTAGCTTTTATTCAACATTTAGCTTTGTTCTCTTGTTATAGTTATTTGAAATGTAAACAGAGGAGGTTCATATGCTAAGTTCTTCGACCTTGAAGACTGCCTCTAATGTTGTAAAAATATTGACTACTATAAGGCATTAGTTCACATGTTTCATATAGATAACATTGAGATCATGCACGTAAAGTGACCTAGAAGTGAGCATTGATTGGCTAAACTGCATGTCTGTCAAAAGAACCTAAATAATGGGGCAGTCATCAGAAGCTTAGATACAAGATAATAACAGAAGTAAAATGTATATTAATATATAACTGTGTTTGTTGTTCAAAAATGAGTAATGTGTAATAAAGGGATTAGCTATATTTTTAAAATTCAATTTCTGGGGTTGACTGTCCCTTTAACATATAATATCTAACACATCCCTATTTTACTAATGCATATCATAGCATTAATTTTCTTTTAAAGGGACAGGAAACACAAAAATCCAAATATTTACATTTATTGTAACAATATATTTCAAATTGCAATGTCGTACATAATCGTGTAACCAATATTGATTTAATTTGTAATTAAAACATGCTGCTTGCTAAATAGTTAAGTTATAAATCCTCTGCTTCTAATTAAATATCTCCTTATTTTCGATAATGTATTCTATTTTATAGATCACAGTATTTCGTTATCTATCGTGACATTCCTAGATAGCAATATAGACACATACTAGTTACTAAAATATAAATACGTTTCTTATTGATATGCCAAGCTGTCAACTTGTATTGGCTGTGGTTTTTCAGCGATCTCGGATGCGCCATGTTGCTTAAGACGTCACCTGCCAGGCTGTCCAATGATTCCTTGTATTGACTGACGTTTTTACGCGATCAAGGATGCGCCTTTTATTGGATGGCGTTTTTACGCGATCAAGGATGCGCCTTTTATTGGATTGCGTTCTTACGTGATCAAGAATGCGCCTTTTATTGGATTGCGTTCTTACGTGATCAAGGAAGCGCCATGTTAATTAAGACGTCACATGCAAAGGTGTAAAAAAACGTCTGATTGTATTACGTAGTCCCGCAATATTTGTTTGTGCACGTTACACACGTTTGTGAATGAGAAGACAAGTTTAAAACCATGGCGAATATGGATTGTGTGCATCATGTTACATTGTTGACCCATAGCTGATAAAGACCACCACATTCTCTTTTGCTGGATGTCTGGTTGAATAAACGAATGAAAGCAAAATGTTTTCATGCATAAGATATTTCGAGGCAAGTGCAAATCTCTATAGTCCATGTTGTTTAATATGTTTGTCAACAATATGTTCCTTTTTATGAAAAATGACTGTTGTGTTTAATGTTAAAGATATCTAATTCATAAATATGCGCTATTGTGTTATAATAAAGTAATCAATATGCATTTATCTTTATCATATGCTAAATATATGATGCTGACTTCTTCTAAATGTAATTTCGTCGTATATTTTATTAAAGGTTCATTAGACACTCACATTAAAAACCAAAATATTTTATTTTGTCTCTAGTTATATAGTCCATTGTTTACCAAATACACGTCTACTTTTGCTTCTGTTCAAATAAAATTGAAGTAATTTTCAGACTCCTCGCCAAGCCTCAAAGTTTCATGTGAGTACCATCTCCAGCTTTCTCCTGTTTGTGTAAAGGGTCTTTTCATATGTTAATGATGGGGTATTGTCTTGTTTTACGGTTGTAATGGGGTTTCCATCTATCTTTTCAATAGAGATAACCCGATTTTCTTTGAAAGTGTTAAAGCTTTTTAATATTGATTTTGATATCAGTATATGTTAATCTTGTTGTTTCTAGTTGTTTCTATTACATGCAGTTCTGTTAAAAAGATTATATACTGTTCCTTTAATGCAAATGTTGATTTTTGTATCATGTATGAGTTCCACATTGGTTAATCTCCAAATATATTATTGTTAGCATATTTATTTATTTTCACTCCTAAAAGGACTTTAAACCATATTCATTGTTAAAACAAATGTCTTTCTAAAAAAAAATAAACACAATAATGTCTCTTTAAGAAAATAGACTTTATTTAACACGTCAATATAAATCTTTTTTCAATATTTCTTGTTTGAACAAGTACATGTAGATATACCAACAATCACCAAATATTATATGTTAGCATATGTAATTTTGTTAAAGGGACAGTCTAGAAAACAAATAATGTTTTGCATTATTAAAAAAGACAATTTTGTTATATCAATGATATCAAAAGTTTCTCACCAATTAATCATTTTTCTGTGTTTATTTTTTTTTGCTAGCTAAACCTATGAGGTTCATGTGCTCATTTCTTAGAGCATGAAGAGTGCATGTAATCAGAATGCAATTTGACCACTAGAGGGCATTTTGAGAGCATTTGTATATATAAAACCTTGAGCTCATACAGCATATTTACCATGTATTGATCATTGATTGTCTAAAATGTTGTTAGGTCAGAACAACAAATAAGTGGTCATTTTTCATAGGCATAGATACAAGGGTTAGCACATAAGTCACACATATTTATCCATGTTTTGTTGTTTCAAACTTGATAATGCATAATACAGTGTTTTCTTTGTAATTAATAATGTTCTGACTGTCCCTTTAAGCTGTGTTATTTGCATTCAAACAGTAATATGCCATCCTGGATAATTGTAATGGTAATTTTGTTTGCGATTCGGGAAACAGTTTGGACATCACATCACAGAAACCAATCAATATCATGAACAAGGATAGGTATGTGATGATGTGGTTTTCACACACTTATAACCCACACTCTGCAAACAATCTGCATCCATGGACCCGGTCCCATAGAAGTAGATTATATACAGAGTGTGGTCCACAAGTGTATGAAAACCACATCATCACATACCTATCCATTACACATTAAATAAAAAATAAGTAAACATGAAAACAAATACTTCCTTCCTCTTCCTTCCCCTCTTCCCACGGGGGGCTGAGGCTCTGGGAGGGGCAACTGCCGACTTCAACGAGTTCTCATTGGAGATGTTGTGGGAAGAGTGGAAGGAAGAGTACTGGGACGAGCAAGGTGAGGAGGAGGAGATGGCCCGGCAGGAGGAGATGGCCCGGCAGGAGGAGATGGCCGGCAGGAGAAGATGGGCCAGCAGGAGGCCCAGCAGATGGCGGCCCTGTAGCTGGAGGCCCAGCAGATGGCGTCCCAGGAGCAGGAGGCCCAGCAGATTGCGGCCTAGGAGCAGGAGGCCCAGCAGATGGCGGCCCAGGAGCAGGAGGCCCAGCAAATGGCGGCCCAGGAGCAGGAGGCCCAGCAGATGGGGGCCCAGGAGCAGGAGGCCCAGAAGATGGCAGCCCAGGAGCAGGAGGCCCAGCAGATGGCGGCCCAGGAGCAGGAGGCCCAGCATATGGCGGCCCAGGAGCAGGAGGCCCAGCAGATGGTGGCCCAGGAGCAGGAGGCCCAGCAGATGGAGGCCCAGTAGCAGGAGGTCCAGCAGGAGGCAGACCAGCAGGAGGCAGACCAGCATGCGCCTCCCGGAAGAAATTAAACATCTCTTGTTGGAGTCGAAAGGTTCTGTTTTGGCCTTCTTCTATTCGAGTAAGGAGGTGTATGATTTGGGTTTGGCCTTCAATGATTTTGTTTTGGCCTTCAATAATTCTATTTCTGCCTTCTATATTTTGGATCCGGGTGTTACGCATCTGGTCAATGTAGTCTAGTAGAACCTGCACCTCCGCTATTTCCTCTTGTTGTTCATGGCGGGGTGCCCGTGCACGGCGGCCTGCTGGTGCACGGCGGCCTGCTGGTGCACAGTGGCCTGCTGGTCCTTGAGGGGCCTCTGCTTCCGCGGCCTCTTCCTCTGCTTCCGGGGCCTCTTCGTCAAGGGGGGCCTCTTCCCTCCGAGGTGGAGATTCATCCCCACCACTCTCATCCCGGGGAAAAGGAGGAGCCTGTAGTTGCTGTGCTGCCTCCTCCCCAGACTCTGTATATTTGAAAAAGAAATAAATGTATATATTAGCATATTTCCAAATAAAGCTTTAAATTACTTAGCTTACGATACAATTACAAATGCAGCCTCATTAATCCACTTTGAAATCTAACAATCAATAAGATTTCCGAATTTTCTAAACCGTGTTTGTGATATCTCTGGTCAATCTGAATGTTTTAGCGTTTGTTTTCAGTCTGTTTAAATGCACACCTAACCTATAGCCTAGATACTAATGTAACCGCAAAGTAATTGTGAATGCGTGTAAACAACGTAATAGCATTAATCTGATCCTTAAAGGGACATGAAACCCAATGTTTTATCTTTCATGATTTAGAAGCATACAATTATAATCAACTTTCTAATGTACTTTTCTTATCTAATTTGCTTCATTCTCTGGATATTCTTTGCTGAAATGCATATCTAGATATGCTTAGAAGCTGCTGATTGGTAGCTGCATATAGCTGCCTCCTGTGATTGGTTCACCGTGTGCATGGCTATTTCTTCATTAAAGTATATCTAAAGAATGAAGCAAATTAGGTAATATAAGTAAATTGGAATGTTGTTTAAAATTGTATTCTCTACCTTAATCATGAAAGGAAATGTTTGCGTATAGTGTCCCTTGAAATACATTTGTATGTTAATTTATTTTTAAATGAGCTTACCGTCAGATGAGAATGGCAGGTTCCCGGTATCAATTCCTCCGATACCGACTATATCCACCTCGGAGATGCTGGGACGCAACATTTCCTCCCATCGGCAGTAATCGATTTCCAGTGCAGGGCCGCCACCGGTTCCTGCGGCATGTTGGGACTCCCGGCTTAACTTTTTCTTAAGATCCATCTTGCAGTCCCAGTAGCGATGCTTAATAGAGTCCATATCTCTGTTCCGGCCACCCACTGCATTGACTGCATTCCTTATCTCCTGCCAGAGCTTCCTCTTCTCAGTCGGGGTGGTCTTCTGATGCTGCAGCCTCCTATACCTGGCCATATAGGCTTCTACGAGGGCCTCCTTCTCCTCCATAGAAAACCTTGCCTCCCTAGTCGCCTTGGCCTTCCCCTGTGACGATGCCCTCTGTTTCCCGGACTGTGAAGCCCTACTCTGTCCGCCACTGGGCCCAGCCACTTGTTCATCTTGAACCAAGTGGCTGGGTCCACCCACCGCTTCCACCCCCGCTTCCTGCCCCCCTTCCTGTCCTGTTCCTCTCCCCCTCCCTCTCCTCCCCCCTCTACCTCTCCCCTGCCTGCCCTCCATCTCTTCCCTAAACTAAACCCCAAATAAGCAAACAAAAAGTGAGTGTGATCAAATGAAAGGGGGTCAAAATAAAGAACTAAAAAGACGAAAAAAGTGCTGAAAGTGTGAAAGGGATATAAATAAAAGAGGGTAAGGAGTATTTAAATAAACAAAATGAAGAAGACTAAAAGGAGGATATGTAAACTAAATGTAACTAGGGGATGGGATGGGGATGGGGTATGGGATAAGAGTAAATGGGATGAAAGGGAATGGGACTACAGGGAATGGGGTATGGAGTGTAGTATGAGAGGGTATGGGGTATGGAGTATATGTAGTGTTATTGATAAGTGTATGTATGTATTGAATGTGTTTGCATGTAAATGTGTTAAGTGTACAGAAAAAGCACTCGCACACTCACCCAAACCAACTGTCGCTCACTAACTCACACTACCACTAACTGACTCTCTCACACTACCACTAACTCTCTAACTCACACTACCACTAACTCTCTAACTCACACTACCACTAACTCTCTAACTCACACTACCACTAACTCACTCACGATAACACTAACTGACTCACAATAATGCACAAGATCTCTAAGCTCCAATCTCCAAAAACCCACCAGCAACACAGTCAAAGAAGCCATGCTTGTGTGGTGCTTATATACCCTGTGTAAATGTTTAATGATGTACCGGTTTGCGTTGTAAATTGTGTTCACGTGTGCTTTATTAGTAATTATTATTTGTGCAATGTGTATTAGGTGTGTGAATTTGCGCATGCTCATTTTGAGTTAGTATTTGTGGAATGTGTAGAATGCGATGATGTCATAGTGCTCGTTTTCTATAACATTGTCCCATAGTATTATGTTTAAATGTTAATTTGCGATGGTGTGGTATTAGTGAAGTGTTGTATATGTATGTTTGTCCTAATATATAGTAATTTTGAATGCGAGTATTTTGCTAGTGTATGATTGTGTTTTTTGTTTTCCTTGTTGTTATTTTCCGTATTTCCGCATCTTAAATAATATGCGTATTCCCTGTATTTTATTTTATTAAAATTCCCCCATCTTCTGAATGTGTAATGCTTATGTGCTTTGTGACATTTGCGGCGTGTTATTGTTGTGCATTATGTGGTATGCGTCATATGACCGAGCTGTGCGTATTTCTCGCGAGATCGAGTGTTAGGTGAAAAAAGCGTGTTTGTTTGCTTTTCCATTGATCTCTATGGGAGACTGTCTAACGCGGGCAGGATTCCGCGTGTGAAATACACACGTTAGGAGTATCGTTAGAAGGTTTTTTTTCAACTCTAAATACCCGCGTTAAAAAACTCTGTGAGTTAGACATAAACCACGCGTAGCTAACGCACCCCATCTACCGCCAAACTCCAAATCTAGGCGTTAGGCTTTATTCTACAGGTAAGTATTTACTTTTAAATAGGAATAATTTAGTTAATGATAGGAATTTTATTTAGATTTATTTAAATTATATTTAAGTTAGGGGGGTTAGGGTTAGGGTTAGACTTAGATTTAGGGGTTAATAACTTTAGTATAGTTGCGGCGACGTTGGGGGCGGCAGATTAGGGGTTAATAAATGTAGGTAGGTGTCGGCGATGTTAGGGACGGCAGATTAGGGGTTAATAATATTTAACTAATGTTTGCGAGGCGGGAGTGTGGCGGTTTAAGGGTTAATATTTTTATTATAGTGGCGGCGATGTCCAGTTCGGCAGATTAGGGGTTAAAAATGTAATTTTAGTGTTTGCGATGTGGGGGGGCCTCTGTTTAGGGGTTTATAGGTAGTTTATGGGTGTTAGTGTACTTTTTAGCACTTTATTTAAGAGTTTTATGCTACGGCATTGTAGTGTAAAACTCTTAACTACTGACTTTAAAATGCGGAACCAGGCTTGACAGAAGAGGGTTTACCGCTCACTTTTATCAGACTCGTAATACCGGCGCTATGCAGGTCCCATTGGAAAAAGAGGATACGCAATTTACGTAAGTGGATTTGCGGTATTTCCAAGTCTGGACAAAAAAGTGAGCGGCACACCTGTACCTTCAAGACTTGTAATACCAGCGGGCATTAAAAAGCAACCTTGGGACCGGCCAACGCTGGTTTTTAAGCCTAACGCAAGACTCGTAATCTAGCCGTATGTTTTTAAACATTTGATGCACACTGTTTATTAAGATCTTTCTCCAGGATACACACACTCAAAGCATTAACTGCAATGCATTACTGAGAGTCTGGTGTTTGGTGACAGCAGAGCTTTGTGTGACTTTTCTTTAGTATTTTCTTCTATGTCAATATACAATATTAAAATACAAGCATCACTTTGGTTTATCCTTAACTCATAATATTACAGATATGACATATGATAACCTTATCCATTTGCTTTAAATATATAGAGTAAGAACAATGTTTTAAGCATACAGGGCTAGATTACAAGTGAAGTGCAAAAATATTGCTTTCACAAGGGTGATATTTGTGCTCCACTTAGTAATACCAGTGCATGTAAATGCTGGTATAACATTGCAGGGAAGCTTAGTGCTCACAAGAGTGTGCTTCCATAGGATCCAATGGGTGCCTCATTCTCATGCCATGAAACACGTCATGAGAACCTAGTGCAACAAAGGGGGTATGTCGCACAGCGATGGCAGCAGATTTTCAGTGCCGTTTTTTTTCTAACACCCGACACGGGCCATCTATAACCCCTTAAAACTGCTTTGTATTGCATTTTTTTTTAAAAACAAACTAAAATATATTCTATTTTGAGGGCAATTGGGCGATATTTTTAAAATTAACCAGAGTTCTTATCTGGATGATTGACACCCCCTGCTAGCGGTCGTTTGGCACCGAATGTTCAAGGGGCAGTATTGCACAGGCGTTTCACTAGAAATGAGTGTGCAATGTTAAATACTGACAATGTCAGGTGGACATGTTTGCCACAGCAAATCCTGTTCGTCCGACAATTGTTAAATCGGCCCCAATAACTGTAGCCTCTCTCCTGTCAAGCCTGGTACCACATTTAAAAGTCAGTAGTAGAGTTTTACACTTCAACACCGTAGCATAAAACTCTTAAATAAAATGCTAAAAAGTACACTAACACCCATAAACTACCTATTAACCCCTAAACCAAGGCCCCCCACATCTCAAACACTAAAATAAAAAAATTTAACCCCTAATCTGCCAAACCGGACATCGTCGCCACTATAATAAACATATTAACCTCTAAACCGCCGCACTGATTGGATCAGCCAATAGATTGCGAGCTCAATCCTATTGGCTGATTGCATCAGCCAATAGGATTTTTTCTACCTTAATTCCGATTGGCTGATAGAATTCTATCAGCCAATCGGAATTGAAGGGATGCCATCTTGGATGATGTCATTTAAAGGAACCTTCATTCTTCAGTCGGCTGTCGTTTGAAGAGGATGCTCTGCGTCGGATGTCTTGAAGATGGACCCGCTCTGTGCCGGATGGATGAAGATAGAAGATGCCGTCTGGTTGAAGACTTCTGCCCATCTGGAGGACCTCTTCTGCCCGGCTTGGATGAAGACTTCTGCCCGTCTGGAGGACCACTTCTGCCCGGTTGGGTGAAGACGTCTCACGGTAGGGTGATCTTCAAGAGGTTAGTGTTAAGTATTTTTAAGGGGGGATTAGATGGGTTTTAGAGTAGGGTTAATTCTAAAAAAGGATGAGAGGAGAGAAGCGCAGGACACGATTCAAGTGTAGATATAATATTTAATGAGATAAAGCACACAAAGTATTGTACTCAGAGGAGTTCAAGTAAAAACAGGCACATCAATATTATAGTTGTCCCTCGTAACCCTGCAGCTTGGACAATGCTGTTGTTGTTTGAATCTCCAAGTATCCTCATGCAGTTTATAGTGTCCGATGTTAATAAATATAGCTGCAGGTTTTCCGGTCTCACAAGCCGCTATGTCAGGGACGCACCTCCACACACCCTCAGCTCAGTACCAATAGAATATCCCCTAGTGCTGAGCTCACTGCACACGAGGACCTACGGTGGATTCACTGGGTGAAAAATAGAAACTACAAGAGCTGTGTTCTACGTGTTTCGTCCCGATCGTTGGGACTTTCTCAAGAACTATGGATACAGCTAGAGTCGGGACTTATTTAACCCAGAACAACCGGAAATCCTCCTGTTGCTTTACATACTGGGGTAATAGATAATAATAATTACAATTAGCGTAAAATCCCGGCTCTAAATTTATCCAAATGGTCTAATAGATATACATGAAACATTATAAAAAACAGGTATATAATAAAATAAAAGATATATATGCATTGATCAAATATACATGTATAAAAAATGATACTTTAAAACATTAACAATATAAATTTAAGATCAATGAATTAAACCAAAAGGATATATAAGTTAATACTCTAAAACATGAACAATTATGATTTAAAATTAATTAATCAAACCATAAGGATATACATGGAATAACATATCTATAACTTCATAATAAAATTATTATTGATAATATTATATGCATGCTATACACTGCAAACTTCAAAAATTAAAAATGTAAAATATTTCCATATACAAAAACAATTAATACTCGAAATGGATGAATTAATAAATACTAAAACTAAATTTAAAATATTATTATTAACATACTCTAAATATGAGTATGCAAAAAACAATGTATCAAATGTAATATTTCTTAATCAAAGGGACCTACATCATATTCTGCCTGAGCCACTATTTAAAAGGAACTAGGCTCTTTCACAGAAAAGCCGCTATATCTAATTCAATGTTCAGACCCTTTGGATCAAGACAATCTAAAGTCTTGATCCAATAGGTCTCTCTCTGTCTCAATCTCAAAAGACGATTGGTTTCCCATTTATTAATGGGTACCCATTCCACTATACTGACTGAGAGATCTTCAGGATTCTGATCATGATAGTATTTGAAGTGGTGTGACACACTATGATTTTCAAAGCCTGCCTCTATATTACGAATATGCTCCCTGAGCCTGTATTTAATTTTGCGCTTTGTGCGCCTTATGTAGATTTTCCCACATTTGCAGGATAATTGGTATACTACAAATGTGGTGTGGCATGTGTATCTATGCTTACAGTTGTATGTTTTGCTGCCATTATGGTTCACAAAGGAAGCATTTTTATCTGGGACACATGATACATTCTTTTTGTTTACAGGGAAAAAGGCCCACAGGCCCTCCACACCAACTAGTTAATGAACCACCAGTTAATGAACCACCATTAGTGGGTTGGCGCAATTTAGTGGGAGCGATGTAGTTTTTGATATCCCTATTTTTCCTATAAATTATATCAGGTCGTGGCCCTAGAATGTTATCCAAAATGGAATCTAATTTTAAGACCTTCCAATGTTTAGTTAAAATATTCTTAATTTTATGATTCTGATTGTTATATTTGGTTACAAATTTAGGTGGTTTTCCGGTAAGACCATTAGTTTTGGATAGCGACTTATTTTTAGTTTTGACTAGATCTGATCTATTAATATTGTCCACCTTATTTTTAGTTGTATTTAAAAGAACAGGATTGTATCCTTTATCTAAAAATCTTTTGGTTAAAACATCTGCCTCTCTATTGTAATCGTCATTAAATGTGCAATTACGTTTAATCCGTTGATATTGTCCCAGTAGAATGTTGCTTTTCCACTGTTTGAGATGGCCACCATTGGCATTTAATAAACCATTTTTATCAGTGGGTTTCAAGGGGTTAGTGTTAAGTATTTTTAAGTGGGTATTGGGAGGGTTTTAGAGTAGGGTTGGTTGTGTGGGTGTGGGGTTTTAATGTTGGGGGGATATTTGTACTTTTTTTTACGGGTAAAAGAGCTGATTACTTTGGGGCAATGCCCCGAAAAATGCCCTTTTAAGGGCTATTTTGTAATTTAGTGTAGGGTAGGGCTTTTTTTATTTTGGGGGGCTTTTTATTTTGTTAGGGGGATTAGAGTAGGTGTAATTAGTTTAAAAATCTTGTAATTATTTTATTATTTTCTGTAATTTAGTGGGGGTTTTTTTCCGTACTTTAGATAATTTTTTAAAATTGTAATTAATTGTATTTACTTTAGGGAATTTATTTAATAGTGTAGTGTTAGGTGTTAGTGTAACTTAGGTTAGGTTTTATTTTAAGGTAAATTTGTCTTTATTTTAACTAGGTAGTTATTAAATAGTTAATAACTAGTTAATAACTATTGTACCTAGTTAAAATAAATTCAAAATTGCCTGTAAAATAAAAATAAACCCTTAGATAGCTACAATGTAACTATTAGTTATAGTGTATCTATTTTAGGGTTTATTTTATAGGTATTTAGTTTTAAATATGAATTATTTAGGTAATTGTAGTAATTTTAAATAGATTTATTGTAATTACAGGGAGTGCAGATTTATTAGGCAAATGAGTATTTTGACCACATCATCCTCTTTATGCATGTTGTCTTACTCCAAGCTTTATAGGCTCAAAAGCCTACTACCAATTAAGCATATTAGGTGATGTGCATCTCTGTAATGAGAAGGGGTGTGGTCTAATGACATCAACACCCTATATCAGGTTTGCATAATTATTAGGCAACTTCCTTTCCTTTGGCAAAATGGGTCAAAAGAAGGACTTGACAGGCTCAGAAAAGTCAAAAATAGTGAGATATCTTGCAGAGGGATGCAGCACTCTTAAAATTGCAAAGCTTCTGAAGCGTGATCATCGAACAATCAAGCGTTTCATTCAAAATAGTCAACAGGGTCGCAAGAAGCGTGTGGAAAAACCAAGGCGCAAAATAACTGCCCATGAACTGAGAAAAGTCAAGCGTGCAGCTGCCAAGATGCCACTTTCCACCAGTTTGGCCATATTTCAGAGCTGCAACATCACTGGAGTGCCCAAAAGCACAAGGTGTGCAATACTCAGAGACATGGCCAAGGTAAGAAAGGCTGAAAGACGACCACCACTGAACAAGACACACAAGCTGAAACGTCAAGACTGGGCCAAGAAATATCTCAAGACTGATTTTTCTAAGGTTTTATGGACTGATGAAATGAGAGTGAGTCTTGATGGGCCAGATGGATGGGCCCGTGGCTGGATTGGTAAAGGGCAGAGAGATCCAGTCCGACTCAGACGCCAGCAAGGTGGAGGTGGAGTACTGGTTTGGGCTGGTATCATCAAAGATGAGCTTGTGGGGCCCTTTCGGGTTGAGGATGGAGTCAAGCTCAACTCCCAGTCCTACTGCCAGTTTCTGGAAGACACCTTCTTCAAGCAGTGGTATAGGAAGAAGTCTGCATCCTTCAAGAAAAACATGATTTTCATGCAGGACAATGCTCCATCACAAACGTCCAAGTACTCCACAGCGTGGCTGGCAAGAAAAGGTATAAAAGAAGAAAATCTAATGACATGGCCTCCTTGTTCACCTGATCTGAACCACATTGAGAACCTGTGGTCCTTCATCAAATGTGAGATTTACAAGGAGGGAAAACAGTACACCTCTCTGAATAGTGTCTGGGAGGCTGTGGTTGCTGCTGCACGCAATGTTGATGGTGAACAGATCAAAACACTGACAGAATCCATGGATGGCAGGCTTTTGAGTGTCCTTGCAAAGAAAGGTGGCTATATTGGTCACTGATTTGTTTTTGTTTTGTTTTTGAATGTCAGAAATGTATATTTGTGAATGTTGAGATGTTATATTGGTTTCACTGGTAAAAATAAATAATTGAAATGGGTATATATTTGTTTTTTGTTAAGTTGCCTAATAATTATGCACAGTAATAGTCACCTGCACACACAGATATCCCCCTAAAATAGCTATAACTAAAAACAAACTAAAAACTACTTCCAAATCTATTCAGCTTTGATATTAATGAGTTTTTTGGGTTCATTGAGAACATGGTTGTTGTTCAATAATAAAATTAATCCTCAAAAATACAACTTGCCTAATAATTCTGCACTCCCTGTATATTTAAGTTATGGGGGTTAGGGTTAGACTTAGGTTTAGGGGTTAATAACTTTATTATTGTGGTGGTGACGTTGTGGGCGGCAGATTAGGGGTTAATAAATGTAGTTAGGTTGCAGCGACATTGGGGGCGGCAGATTAGGGGTTAATAAATATAATGTAGGTGTCAGCGATTTTTGGGGCAGCAGATTAGGGGTTTATAACTATAATGTAGGTGGCGGCGGTGTCCAGAGCGGCAGATTAGGAGTTAATAATATAATGTAGGTGTTGGGGATGTCAGGGGCGGTAGATTAGTGGTTAATAAGTGTAAGATTAGGGGTGTTTAGGGACTCTGGGTTCATGTTATGGTGTTAGGTGTAGACATAAAAAGTATTTCCCCATAGGAATCATTGGGGCTGCGTTAGGAGCTGAGCGCTGCTTTTTTGCAGGTGTTAGATTTTTTTTCAGCTGGCTCTCCCCCATTGATTCCTATGGGGAAATCGTGCACGGGCACGTTTTACCTGCTCACCGCTAACGTAAGCAGCGCTGGTATTGAGGTGAGATGTGGAACAAAAATTTGCTCTTCGCTCACTTTTTTGCGGTTAACGGCGGGTTTGTAAAAACCTGTAATACCAGCGCTGTCTGCAAGTGAGCGGTGAGGGAAAACTGCTCGTTAGCACCGCACCCCTCCTAACTCAAAACTCGTAATCTAGGGCCTAGATTTGGAGTTCGGCGGTAGATGGGTTGCTAACGCCACACGTGTTTTATGTCTAACGCACG